>NC_134834.1:13443525-13679392 GCF_004210375.1 Tachypleus tridentatus
GTAATGTTTCATGTATCATATAGTAATAGATCTAGACAGGTAATGTTTCATGTATCACATAGTAATAGATCTAGACAGGTAATGTTTCATGTATCACATAGTAATAGATCTAGACAGGTAATGTTTCATGTATCACATAGTAATAGATCTAGACAGGTAATGTTTCATGTATCACATAGTAATAGATCTAGACAGGTAATGTTTCATGTATCACATAGTAATAGATCTAGAGAGGTAATGTTTCATGTATCATATAGTAATGGATCTAAACAGATAATGTTTCATGTATCATATAGTAATAGATCCAGACAGGTAATGTTTCATGTATCACATAGTAATAGATCTAGACAGGTAATGTTTCATGTATCATATAGTAATAGATCTAGACAGGTAATGTTTCATGTATCATATAGTAATAGATCTAGATAGGTAATGTTTCATGTATCATATAGTAATAGATGTAGACAGGTAATGTTTCATGTATCATATAGTAATAGATCTAGACAGGTAATGTTTCATGTATCACATAGTAATAGATCCAGACAGGTAATGTTTCATGTATCACATAGTAATAGATCTAGACAGGTAAAGTTTCATGTATCACATAGTAATAGATCTAGACAGGTAATGTTTCATGTATCACATAGTAATAGATCCAGACAGGTAATGTTTCATGTATCACATAGTAATAGATCTAGACAGGTAATGTTTCATGTATCACATAGTAATAGATCCAGACAGGTAATGTTTCATGTATCATACAGTAACAGATCTAGACAGGTATTGTTTCATGTATCACATAGTAATAGATCTAGACAGGTAATGTTTCATGTATCACATAGTAATAGATCTAGACAGGTAATGTTTCATGTATCACATAGTAATAGATCTAGACAGGTAATGTTTCATGTATCATACATAGTAATAGAATCTAGACAGGTAATGTTTCACTTATCACATAGTAATAGATCTAGACAGGTAATGTTTCATGTATCACATAGTAATAGATCTAGACAGGTAATGTTTCATGTATCACATAGTAATAGATCTAGACAGGTAATGTTTCATGTATCACATAGTAATAGATCTAGACAGGTAATGTTTCATGTATCACATAGTAATAGATCTAGACAGGTAATGTTTCATGTATCACATAGTAATAGATCTAGACAGGTAATGTTTCATGTATCACATAGTAATAGATCTAGACAGGTAATGTTTCATGTATCACATAGTAATAGATCTAGACAGGTAATGTTTCATGTATCACATAGTAATAGATATAGACAGGTAATGTTTCATGTATCACATAGTAATAGATATAGACAGGTAATGTTTCATGTATCACATAGTAATAGATCTAGACAGGTAATGTTTCATGTATCACATAGTAATAGATCTAGACAGGTAATGTTTCATGTATCACATAGTAATAGATATAGACAGGTAATGTTTCATGTATCACATAGTAATAGATCGCAGACAGGTAATGTTTCATGTATCACATAGTAATAGATCTAGACAGGTAATGTTTCATGTATCACATAGTAATAGATCTAGACAGGTAATGTTTCATGTATCACATAGTAATAGATATAGACAGGTAATGTTTCATGTATCACATAGTAATAGATCTAGACAGGTAATGTTTCATGTATCACATAGTAATAGATCTAGACAGGTAATGTTTCATGTATCACATAGTAATAGATATAGACAGGTAATGTTTCATGTATCACATAGTAATAGATCTGGACATGTAATGATCTTTCATGTATCACACATAGTAATAGATCTAGACAGGTAATGTTTCATGTATCACATAGTAATAGATCCAGACAGGTAATGTTTCATGTATCACATAGTAATAGATCTAGAGAGGTAATGTTTCATGTATCACATAGTAATAGATCAGAGAGGTAATGTTTCATGTATCATATAGTAATAGATCTGGACATGTAATGTTTCATGTATCATATAGTAATAGATCTAAACAGGTAATGTTTCATGTATCATATAGTAATAGATCCAGACAGGTAATGTTTCATGTATCACATAGTAATAGATCTAGACAGGTAATGTTTCATGTATCACATAGTAATAGATCTAGACAGGTAATGTTTCATGTATCACATAGTAATAGATCTAGACAGGTAATGTTTCATGTATCACATAGTAATAGATCCAGACAGGTAATGTTTCATGTATCACATAGTAATAGATCTAGACAGGTAATGTTTCATGTATCACATAGTAATAGATCCAGACAGGTAATGTTTCATGTATCATACAGTAACAGATCTAGACAGGTAATGTTTCATGTATCACATAGTAATAGATCCAGACAGGTAATGTTTCATGTATCACATAGTAATAGATCTAGACAGGTAATGTTTCATGTATCACATAGTAATAGATCCAGACAGGTAATGTTTCATGTATCATATAGTAACAGATCTAGACAGGTAATGTTTCATGTATCACATAGTAATAGATCTAGAGAGGTAATGTTTCATGTATCACATAGTAATAGATCTAGAGAGGTAATGTTTCATGTATCATATAGTAATAGATCTGGACATGTAATGTTTCATGTATCATATAGTAATAGATCTAAACAGGTAATGTTTCATGTATCATATAGTAATAGATCCAGACAGGTAATGTTTCATGTATCACATAGTAATAGATCTAGACAGGTAATGTTTCATGTATCATATAGTAATAGATCTAGACAGGTAATGTTTCATGTATCATATAGTAATAGATCTAGATAGGTAATGTTTCATGTATCATATAGTAATAGATCTAGACAGGTAATGTTTCACCTGTCATATAGTAATAGATCTAGACAGGTAATTTTTCATGTATCATATAGTAATAGATCTAGACAGGTAATTTTTCATGTATCACATAGTAATAGATCTAGACAGGTAATGTTTCATGTATCACATAGTAATAGATCTAGACAGGTAATGTTTCATGTATCACATAGTAATAGATCTAGACAGGTAATGTTTCATGTATCACATAGTAATAGATATAGACAGGTAATGTTTCATGTATCACATAGTAATAGATCTAGACAGGTAATGTTTCATGTATCACATAGTAATAGATATAGACAGGTAATGTTTCATGTATCACATAGTAATAGATATAGACAGGTAATGTTTCATGTATCACATAGTAATAGATCTAGACAGGTAATGTTTCATGTATCACATAGTAATAGATATAGACAGGTAATGTTTCATGTATCACATAGTAATAGATATAGACAGGTAATGTTTCATGTATCACATAGTAATAGATCCAGACAGGTAATGTTTCATGTATCACATAGTAATAGATCCAGACAGGTAATGTTTCATGTATCACATAGTAATAGATCCAGACAGGTAATGTTTCATGTATCACATAGTAATAGATCTAGACAGGTAATGTTTCATGTATCACATAGTAATAGATCCAGACAGGTAATGTTTCATGTATCACATAGTAATAGATCTAGAGAGGTAATGTTTCATGTATCACATAGTAATAGATCTAGAGAGGTAATGTTTCATGTATCATATAGTAATAGATCTGGACATGTAATGTTTCATGTATCATATAGTAATAGATCTAAACAGGTAATGTTTCATGTATCATATAGTAATAGATCCAGACAGGTAATGTTTCATGTATCACATAGTAATAGATCTAGACAGGTAATGTTTCATGTATCACATAGTAATAGATCTAGACAGGTAATGTTTCATGTATCACATAGTAATAGATCTAGACAGGTAATGTTTCATGTATCACATAGTAATAGATCCAGACAGGTAATGTTTCATGTATCACATAGTAATAGATCTAGACAGGTAATGTTTCATGTATCACATAGTAATAGATCCAGAGAGGTAATGTTTCATGTATCATACAGTAACAGATCTAGACAGGTAATGTTTCATGTATCACATAGTAATAGATCAGACAGGTAATGTTTCATGTATCACATAGTAATAGATCTAGACAGGTAATGTTTCATGTATCACATAGTAATAGATCCAGACAGGTAATGTTTCATGTATCATATAGTAACAGATCTAGACAGGTAATGTTTCATGTATCACATAGTAATAGATCTAGAGAGGTAATGTTTCATGTATCACATAGTAATAGATCTAGAGGTAATGTTTCATGTATCATATAGTAATAGATCTGGACATGTAATGTTTCATGTATCATATAGTAATAGATCTAAACAGGTAATGTTTCATGTATCATATAGTAATAGATCCAGACAGGTAATGTTTCATGTATCACATAGTAATAGATCTAGACAGGTAATGTTTCATGTATCATATAGTAATAGATCTAGACAGGTAATGTTTCATGTATCATATAGTAATAGATCTAGATAGGTAATGTTTCATGTATCATATAGTAATAGATCTAGACAGGTAATGTTTCACCTGTCATATAGTAATAGATCTAGACAGGTAATTTTTCATGTATCATATAGTAATAGATCTAGACAGGTAATTTTTCATGTATCATATAGTAATAGATCTAGACAGGTAATTTTTCATGTATCATATAGTAATAGATCTAGACAGGTAATGTTTCATCTATCATATAGTAATTAATCTGCACAGGTAATGTCTCTGTGTGTCACTATTTTAAATTAATGCCTAATTTGGAAATTTTCATTGGACTAGTTGTTTGTAAATGAATTTTTGAAGTAAAATCAAAAACTAAGTAACAAACTGAGTGTGTGTTGTTGTAACTTTGGTTAATCTTGATAAAAATGTTTGTAATAACAACATTATCATGACTGTAGATGGAGTCAATGAATAGTTTTGTTTGAATTTCGCACAAAGCTACTCGAGAGCTATCTGTGTTAGCCGTCTCTAATTTATCAGTGTAAGACCAGAGGGAAGGCAGCTAGTCATCATCACCCACCGCCAACTTTCGGGTTAGTCATTTACCCACGAATAGTGGGGTTAACCGTCACATTATAGCGCCCCTACAGCTGAAAGGGCGAGCATGTTTGGTGCAACAGAATTCGAGTTCGCGACCCTCGGATTACGATTCGACTGTCTTAACCACGTGGCCATGCCGAGCCCTTCTGAAGAGATATCGTATTGACATATGTGTTGTACCACATTTACCTCCTGCTATAATACCGTAAAGTGGTCATTCTTACGACATCCTTTTCGTAATGTAAATGTTTTACACGAGGGTATGTATGGGTTGGGGTAGGGGGTAAACTGCTAGAATATATTTAACAATACGCAGTGTTTTGTTTACCAGAATTATGAAGCACAAATTAGTCAATGCGTGTTGCCTAAATGAAAGAAACAGTGTGAAGATTGATGAATGTATTTACCTACTTTATACATTTGCCGTATTACGTACTTTGTTTCAACTAAAGTTCAGTGGTAATCGCCTACCAAATCACGTGCGGGCTGGTACAGGTGCACCTAAACGAAATGTAAATTTTAATATAGTTTACCAGATAAGCAGACCAATCATATTTTGTTATTCATCTTTCCAGTTCCTCTTGATTACGGGAATTCGTTTCGAATATTGTGCCCCCCCCCCAATTCCCCCCGAATGATGTATGTCTCTATACGATATTAGTAACAGATTTTAAAAATTATAATGTTATCGAAAGTAAAGTTGAATTTAATTAATATACTATAAAAAACTTCAACTAGTGTTTATAAAATGTAAACCGAAGTACTTGTAACTCGAATCAATAGCGGAGAAAATAAAATATAAGGGAAAATATTTTCCATTATATTAGTCTAGAAAGCTCCAAGTGTATCGATCTATAGGACGCGTTAATCCCACTGTTTCATATCAAGGTTTGTTTTGAAGATCGCGCAAAGCTATTCGAGGGCTATCTGCGCTAGCCGTTCCTAATTTAGCAGTGAAAGACTAGAGGGAAGGCAGCTAGTCATTACCACCCACCGTCAACGTTTGGGCTACTCTTTTACCAACGAATACTGGGATTGATTGTAACCTTATAAACGGCTGAAAGGAAGAGCATGTTTGGTGGAAAGGGAATTCGAACTCGTGACTCTCGGATTACGAATCGAACGCCTTAACCCACCTGACCATGCCGGGCCTTCACATCAAGGTAGAATCCCAATAATAAACTAATTTTTTAGTAGTCGAAAAATAGATTCTTTGCATAACGAAAAAAAATAGCGATAATTTGAGCTATTTTATTTAACAATTCCTATTTTATGACACTATTATAAAATATTGTAATTTATTAGAAATTTTCCACATCTGAATAACCGTTAAGTTATAATGTTTATAATAGATGGGTATGGAACATTACACTGTAAGAAAGGTAAACCATAAATTGGAAAATCAATATATTTTATTTAAAATATTTATATTGTTATCCTTTTTATCAATTACTCAAACTTCTAAGCCTAAATAATGCGCAACTGTATTAGATATTGAAGTATTTTCAATTTCTAATTCTGTTTCTTATTTTTATTTTCATTTTTTTTTCGTCTTTTTATGTTTTTTTTTCTTATTTTAACTTGGAAGAACAGTCACCTTCCCACAACTGTCTGCAGGCAGTGAAGGGTGATATAGATGTGGGACGTTGTGGGTTTGAGCACCCACATCTCGCTCTCCTAATTTCTAAACTTTTTATGTGAGACTAGCGAATTAAGATTGATAGATGGTGTATCTCCACCACAATGTGGGTCCTACTTCAGCAGTCACCTCCAAAACCCAGGATATATTTTATAATCCCAACGTTGTAGCTTGTACCCTAGGATCCTTTTTAAAAATATACAGCGTATATTGGTTAATTTTAACGTGCTTAGTTTACGGCTTAAAAATTTATGGTTATAATATATATATATAGAAGACAATACCAAACATTCAAGTAAAATAAAACAAAATGAAATACAAGGCCCGCGTTGAAAACAGTAAATTCAAATCTGTTTGTTCAAAGTTTATGATTTCTGTTTGGACTTGTTTTTATTATTATTATTAGGAAATATCCATAAATAGGTATACATATATGTGTGTAATGCACTATTAATACTAAATTAAACACTCAAACAAGAGTTTCTTATAATGCAATGACATCTTCAAACTCTCTAACACAAACAGTTAGGCCTAAAACATTTAACGGCACACTGGTGGATTAGCGTACAATTAAAAGAACGGGAGTAGTCTACTCTGTAATTAAAGTTCTTGAGATGGTATTTTCAAACGTTCCCACTTTGTTGTGTGTAAAGATAAGACAGGTTAACGTATACTCTTTTTTTCAAATTATTTTTTGTCCTTCTGGGTGAATTTCTCAAACATCAGGTGAGTATTTTATGAAATAACTTAATGAGTCAACCTTCCAGCGGTTCATAGGAAGTTCACGTGTTTATTTTATCCAATTAACGAACAAATAACTGACAATATTTTTTGTTTCATTTCCAAACACTAATAATAGATGAAAACATATCACTCCACACAGAATAATCCTTCAAAACATATCACACCATGCAGGATGATCTTTGAAAACATATCACATCATGCAGGATGATCTTTGAAAACATATCACATCATACAGGATGATTTTTGAAAACATATCACATCATACAGGTTGATCTTTGAAAACATATCACATCATACAGGTTGATCTTTGAAAACATATCACATCATACAGGATGATCCTTGAAAACATATCACTCCACACAGAATAATCCTTGAAAACATATCACACCATGCAGGATGATCTTTGAAAACATATCACATCATGCAGGATGATCTTTGAAAACATATCACATCATACAGGATGATTTTTGAAAACATATCACATCATACAGGTTGATCTTTGAAAATATATCACATCATACAGGTTGATCTTTGAAAACATATCACATCACACAGGATGATCCTTGAAAACATATCACTCCACACAGAATAATCCTTGAAAACATATCACTCCACACAGAATAATCCTTGAAAACATATCACACCACACAGAATAATCCTTGAAAACATATCACACCACACAGGATAATCCTTGAAAACATATCACACCACACAGGATAATCCTTGAAAACATATCACACCACACAGGATAATCCTTGAAAACATATCACACCACACAGGATAATCCTTGAAAACATATCACACCACACAGGATAATCCTTGAAAACATATCACATCATACAGGATGATCCTTGAAAACATATCACACCACACAGAATAATCCTTGAAAACATATCACACCACACAGGATAATCCTTGAAAACATATCACACCACACAGGATAATCCTTGAAAACATATCACACCACACAGGTTGATCTTTGAAAACATATCACATCATACAGGTTGATCTTTGAAAACATATCACATCATACAGGTTAATCTTTGAAAACATATCACATCATACAGGTTGATCTTTGAAACCATATCACACCACACAGGTTGATCCTTGAAAACATATCACATCATACAGGTTGATCTTTGAAAACATATCACATCATACAGGTTGATCTTTGAAACCATATCACACCACACAGAATAATCCTTGAAAACATATCACTCCACACAGAATAATCCTTGAAAACATATCACACCACACAGGATAATCCTTGAAAACATATCACATCATACAGGATGATCTTTGAAAACATATCACATCATACAGGATGATCCTTGAAAACATATCACTCCACACAGAATAATCCTTGAAAACATATCACACCACACAGAATAATCATTGAAAACATATCACACCACACAGGATAATCCTTGAAAACATATCACATCATACAGGATGATCTTTGAAAACATATCACATCATACAGGATGATCCTTGAAAACATATCACTCCACACAGAATAATCCTTGAAAACATATCACACCACACAGGATAATCCTTGAAAACATATCACACCACACAGGTTGATCTTTGAAAACATATCACATCATACAGGTTGATCTTTGAAAACATATCACATCATACAGGTTGATCTTTGAAAACATATCACATCATACAGGTTGATCTTTGAAACCATATCACACCACACAGGTTGATCCTTGAAAACATATCACATCATACAGGTTGATCTTTGAAAACATATCACATCATACAGGTTGATCTTTGAAACCATATCTCACCACACAGAATAATCCTTGAAAACATATCACTCCACACAGAATAATCCTTGAAAACATATCACACCACACAGGATAATCCTTGAAAACATATCACATCATGCAGGATGATCCTTGAAAACATATCACTCCACACAGAATAATCCTTGAAAACATATCACTCCACACAGAATAATCCTTGAAAACATATCACACCACACAGAATAATCCTTGAAAACATATCACACCACACAGGATAATCCTTGAAAACATATCACATCATACAGGATGATCTTTGAAAACATATCACATCATACAGGATGATCCTTGAAAACATATCACTCCACACAGAATAATCCTAGAAAACATATCACATCATACAGGATGATCCTTGAAAACATATCACTCCACACAGAATAATCCTTGAAAACATATCACACCACACAGAATAATCCTTGAAAACATATCACATCATACAGGTTGATCTTTGAAAACATATCACATCACACAGGATGATCCTTGAAAACATATCACTCCACACAGAATAATCCTTGAAAACATATCACTCCACACAGAATAATCCTTGAAAACATATCACCTACACAGAATAATCCTTGAAGACATATCACACCACACAGGATAATCCTTGAAAACATATCACACCACACAGGATAATCCTTGAAAACATATCACACCACACAGGTTGATCTTTGAAAACATATCACATCATACAGGTTGATCTTTGAAACCATATCACACCACACAGGTTGATCCTTGAAAACATATCACATCATACAGGTTGATCTTTGAAAACATATCACATCATACAGGTTGATCTTTGAAACCATATCACACCACACAGAATAATCCTTGAAAACATATCACTCCACACAGAATAATCCTTGAAAACATATCACACCACACAGGATAATCCTTGAAAACATATCACATCATACAGGATGATCTTTGAAAACATATCACATCAAACAGGATGATCCTTGAAAACATATCACTCCACACAGAATAATCCTTGAAAACATATCACACCACACAGAATAATCCTTGAAAACATATCACACCACACACGATAATCCTTGAAAACATATCACATCATACAGGATGATCTTTGAAAACATATCACATCATACAGGATGATCCTTGAAAACATATCACTACACAGAATAATCCTTGAAAACATATCACATCATACAGGATGATCCTTGAAAACATATCACTCCACACAGAATAATCCTTGAAAACATATCACACCACACAGAATAATCCTTGAAAACATATCACATCATACAGGTTGATCTTTGAAAACATATCACATCACACAGGATGATCCTTGAAAACATATCACTCCACACAGAATAATCCTTGAAAACATATCACTCCACACAGAATAATCCTTGAAAACATATCACTCCACACAGAATAATCCTTGAAAACATATCACTCCACACAGAATAATCCTTGAAAACATATCACACCACACAGGATAATCCTTGAAAACATATCACACCACACAGGTTGATCTTTGAAAACATATCACATCATACAGGTTGATCTTTGAAACCATATCACACCACACAGGTTGATCCTTGAAAACATATCACATCATACAGGTTGATCTTTGAAAACATATCACATCATACAGGTTGATCTTTGAAACCATATCACAACACACAGAATAATCCTTGAAAACATATCACTCCACACAGAATAATCCTTGAAAACATATCACACCACACAGGATAATCCTTGAAAACATATCACATCATACAGGATGATCTTTGAAAACATATCACATCATACAGGATGATCCTTGAAAACATATCACTCCACACAGAATAATCCTTGAAAACATATCACACCACACAGAATAATCCTTGAAAACATATCACACCACACAGGATAATCCTTGAAAACATATCACATCATACAGGATGATCTTTGAAAACATATCACATCATACAGGATGATCCTTGAAAACATATCACTCCACACAGAATAATCCTTGAAAACATATCACATCATACAGGATAATCCTTGAAAACATATCACTCCACACAGAATAATCCTTGAAAACATATCACACCACACAGGATAATCCTTGAAAACATATCACATCATACAGGTTGATCTTTGAAAACATATCACATCATACAGGTTGATCTTTGAAAACATATCACATCATACAGGATGATCCTTGAAAACATATCACTCCACACAGAATAATCCTTGAAAACATATCACACCACACAGAATAATCCTTGAAAACATATCACATCATACAGGTTGATCTTTGAAAACATATCACATCACACAGGATGATCCTTGAAAACATATCACTCCACACAGAATAATCCTTGAAAACATATCACTCCACACAGAATAATCCTTGAAAACATATCACTCCACACAGAATAATCCTTGAAAACATATCACTCCACACAGAATAATACTTGAAAACATATCACACCACACAGGATAATCCTTGAAAACATATCACACCACACAGGTTGATCTTTGAAAACATATCACATCATACAGGTTGATCTTTGAAAACATATCACATCATACAGGTTGATCTTTGAAAACATATCACATCATACAGGTTGATCTTTGAAACCATATCACACCACACAGGTTGATCCTTGAAAACATATCACTCCACACAGAATAATCCTTGAAAACATATCACACCACACAGGATAATCCTTGAAAACATATCACATCATACAGGATGATCTTTGAAAACATATCACATCATACAGGATGATCCTTGAAAACATATCACTCCACACAGAATAATCCTTGAAAACATATCACACCACACAGAATAATCCTTGAAAACATATCACACCACACAGGATAATCCTTGAAAACATATCACATCATACAGGATGATCTTTGAAAACATATCACATCATACAGGATGATCCTTGAAAACATATCACTCCACACAGAATAATCTCTTGAAAACATATCACATCATACAGGATAATCCTTGAAAACATATCACCCACACAGAATAATCCTTGAAAACATATCACACCACACAGGATAATCCTTGAAAACATATCACATCATACAGGTTGATCTTTGAAAACATATCACATCATACAGGTTGATCTTTGAAAACATATCACATCATACAGGTTGATCTTTGAAAACATATCACATCATACAGGTTGATCTTTGAAACCATATCACACCACACAGGTTGATCCTTGAAAACATATCACTCCACACAGAATAATCCTTGAAAACATATCACTCCACACAGAATAATCCTTGAAAACATATCACTCCACACAGAATAATCCTTGAACACATATCACACCACACAGGATAATCCTTGAAAACATATCACATCATACAGGTTGATCTTTGAAAACATATCACATCATACAGGTTGATCTTTGAAAACATATCACATCATACAGGTTGATCTTTGAAAACATATCACATCATACAGGTTGATCTTTGAAACCATATCACCACACAGGTTGATCCTTGAAAACATATCACACCACACAGAATAATCCTTGAAAACATATCACATCATACAGGTTGATCTTTGAAAACATATCACATCATATAGGTTGATCTTTGAAAACATATCACACCATACAGGATGATTTTTGAAAACATATCACACCATGCAGGATGATCTTTGAAAACGTATCACATCATACAAGTTGATCCTTGAAACCATATCACATCATACAGGTTGATCCTTGAAAACATATCACACCATACAGGATGATTTTGAAAACATATCACACCATGCAGGATGATCTTTGAAAACATATCACATCATACAGGATGATCTTTGAAAACATATCACATCATACAGGTTGATCCTTGAAAACATATCACATCATACAGGTTGATCCTTGAGAAGATATCACACCATACAGGATGATTTTTGAAAACATATCACACCATGCAGGATGGTCTTTGAAAACATATCACATCATACAGGATGATCTTTGAAAACATATCACATCATACAGGATGATCCTTGAAAACATATCACATGATACAGGATGATCTTTGAAAACATATCACACCACACAGGATGATCTTTGAAAACATATCACACCACACAGGATGATTTTTGAAAACATATCACACCATGCAGGATGATCTTTGAAAACGTATCACATCATACAAGTTGATCCTTGAAACCATATCACATCATACAGGTTGATCCTTGAAAACATATCACACCATGCAGGATGATCCTTGAAAACATATCACATCATACAGGATGATCCTTGAAAACATATCACACCATGCAGGATGATCCTTGAAAACATATCACACCATAGAGGTTGATCCTTGAAACCATATCAAATCATACAGGTTGATCCTTGAAAACATATCACATCATACAGGTTGATCCTTGAAAACATATCACACCATGCAGGATGATCCTTGAAAACATATCACACCATAGAGGTTGATCCTTGAAAACATATCACACCACACAGAATAATCCTTGAAAACATATCACACCATACCAGGAGATCCTTGAAAACGTATCACTCCACATAGGATAATCCTTGAAAACATGTAACACCATACCAGGAGATCCTTGAAAACGTATCACTCCACACAGGATAATCCTTGAAAACATGTAACATCATACCAGGAGATCCTTGAAAACGTATCACTCCACACAGAATATTCCCTTGAAAACATATCACACCATACCAGGAGATCCTTGAAAACGTATCACTCCACACAGGATAATCCTTGAAAACATGTAACACCATACCAGGAGATCCTTGGAAACGTATCACTCCACACAGAATAATCCTTGAAAACATATCACACCACACAGAATAATCCTTGAAAACATATCACATCATACAGGTTGATCTTTGAAAACATATCACATCATACAGGTTGATCTTTGAAAACATATCACACCATACAGGATGATTTTTGAAAACATATCACACCATGCAGGATGATCTTTGAAAACATATCACATCATACAAGTTGATCTTTGAAAACATATCACACCATACAGGATGATTTTTGAAAACATATCACACCATGCAGGATGATCTTTGAAAACGTATCACATCATACAAGTTGATCCTTGAAACCATATCACATCATACAGGTTGATCCTTGAAAACATATCACATCATACAGGTTGATCCTTGAAAACATATCACACCATACAGGATGATTTTTGAAAACATATCACACCATGCAGGATGATCTTTGAAAACATATCACATCATACAGGATGATCTTTGAAAACATATCACATCATACAGGATGATCTTTGAAAACATATCACACCATGCAGGATGATCCTTGAAAACATATCACACCATGCAGGATGATCCTTGAAAACATATCACATCATACAGGTTGATCCTTGAAAACATATCACACCATGCAGGATGATCCTTGAAAACATATCACACCATAGAGGTTGATCCTTGAAAACATATCACACCACACAGAATAATCCTTGAAAACATATCACACCATACCAGGAGATCCTTGAAAACGTATCACTCCACACAGGATAATCCTTGAAAACATGTAACACCATACCAGGAGATCCTTGAAAACGTATCACTCACACAGAATAATCCTTGAAAACATATCACACCACACAGAATAATCCTTGAAACCATATCACATCATACAGGTTGATCCTTGAAAACATATCACACCACACAGAATAATCCTTGAAAACATATCACACCATACCAGGAGATCCTTGAAAACGTATCACTCCACACAGGATAATCCTTGAAAACATGTAACACCATACCAGGAGATCCTTGAAAACGTATCACTCCACACAGAATAATCCTTGAAAACATATCACACCACACAGAATAATCCTTGAAAACATATCACATCATACAGGATGATCTTTGAAAACATATCACATCATACAGGATGATCCTTGAAAACATATCACTCCACACAGAATAATCCTTGAAAACATATCACATCATACAGGATGATCCTTGAAAACATATCACTCCACACAGAATAATCCTTGAAAACATATCACACCACACAGAATAATCCTTGAAAACATATCACATCATACAGGTTGATCTTTGAAAACATATCACATCATACAGGTTGATCTTTGAAACCATATCACACCACACAGAATAATCCTTGAAAACATATCACTCCACACAGAATAATCCTTGAAAACATATCACACCACACAGGATAATCCTTGAAAACATATCACATCATACAGGATGATCTTTGAAAACATATCACATCAAACAGGATGATCCTTGAAAACATATCACTCCACACAGAATAATCCTTGAAAACATATCACACCACACAGAATAATCCTTGAAAACATATCACACCACACACGATAATCCTTGAAAACATATCACATCATACAGGATGATCTTTGAAAACATATCACATCATACAGGATGATCCTTGAAAACATATCACTCCACACAGAATAATCCTTGAAAACATATCACATCATACAGGATGATCCTTGAAAACATATCACTCCACACAGAATAATCCTTGAAAACATATCACACCACACAGAATAATCCTTGAAAACATATCACATCATACAGGTTGATCTTTGAAAACATATCACATCACACAGGATGATCCTTGAAAACATATCACCCACACAGAATAATCCTTGAAAACATATCACTCCACACAGAATAATCCTTGAAAACATATCACTCCACACAGAATAATCCTTGAAAACATATCACTCCACACAGAATAATCCTTGAAAACATATCACACCACACAGGATAATCCTTGAAAACATATCACACCACACAGGTTGATCTTTGAAAACATATCACATCATACAGGTTGATCTTTGAAACCATATCACACCACACAGGTTGATCCTTGAAAACATATCACATCATACAGGTTGATCTTTGAAAACATATCACATCATACAGGTTGATCTTTGAAACCATATCACAACACACAGAATAATCCTTGAAAACATATCACTCACACAGAATAATCCTTGAAAACATATCACACCACACAGGATAATCCTTGAAAACATATCACATCATACAGGATGATCTTTGAAAACATATCACATCATACAGGATGATCCTTGAAAACATATCACTCACACAGAATAATCCTTGAAAACATATCACACCACACAGAATAATCCTTGAAAACATATCACACCACACAGGATAATCCTTGAAAACATATCACATCATACAGGATGATCTTTGAAAACATATCACATCATACAGGATGATCCTTGAAAACATATCACTCCACACAGAATAATCCTTGAAAACATATCACATCATACAGGATAATCCTTGAAAACATATCACTCCACACAGAATAATCCTTGAAAACATATCACACCACACAGGATAATCTTGAAAACATATCACATCATACAGGTTGATCTTTGAAAACATATCACATCATACAGGTTGATCTTTGAAAACATATCACATCATACAGGATGATCCTTGAAAACATATCACTCCACACAGAATAATCCTTGAAAACATATCACACCACACAGAATAATCCTTGAAAACATATCACATCATACAGGTTGATCTTTGAAAACATATCACATCACACAGGATGATCCTTGAAAACATATCACTCCACACAGAATAATCCTTGAAAACATATCACCCACACAGAATAATCCTTGAAAACATATCACTCCACACAGAATAATCCTTGAAAACATATCACTCCACACAGAATAATACTTGAAAACATATCACACCACACAGGATAATCCTTGAAAACATATCACACCACACAGGTTGATCTTTGAAAACATATCACATCATACAGGTTGATCTTTGAAAACATATCACATCATACAGGTTGATCTTTGAAAACATATCACATCATACAGGTTGATCTTTGAAACCATATCACACCACACAGGTTGATCCTTGAAAACATATCACTCCACACAGAATAATCCTTGAAAACATATCACACCACACAGGATAATCCTTGAAAACATATCACATCATACAGGATGATCTTTGAAAACATATCACATCATACAGGATGATCCTTGAAAACATATCACTCCACACAGAATAATCCTTGAAAACATATCACACCACACAGAATAATCCTTGAAAACATATCACACCACACAGGATAATCCTTGAAAACATATCACATCATACAGGATGATCTTTGAAAACATATCACATCATACAGGATGATCCTTGAAAACATATCACTCCACACAGAATAATCCTTGAAAACATATCACATCATACAGGATAATCCTTGAAAACATATCACTCCACACAGAATAATCCTTGAAAACATATCACACCACACAGGATAATCCTTGAAAACATATCACATCATACAGGTTGATCTTTGAAAACATATCACATCATACAGGTTGATCTTTGAAAACATATCACATCATACAGGTTGATCTTTGAAAACATATCACATCATACATGTTGATCTTTGAAACCATATCACACCACACAGGTTGATCCTTGAAAACATATCACTCCACACAGAATAATCCTTGAAAACATATCACTCCACACAGAATAATCCTTGAAAACATATCACTCCACACAGAATAATCCTTGAAAACATATCACTCCACACAGAATAATCCTTGAAAACATATCACACCACACAGGATAATCCTTGAAAACATATCACATCATACAGGTTGATCTTTGAAAACATATCACATCATACAGGTTGATCTTTGAAAACATATCACATCATACAGGTTGATCTTTGAAAACATATCACATCATACAGGTTGATCTTTGAAACCATATCACACCACACAGGTTGATCCTTGAAAACATATCACACCACACAGAATAATCCTTGAAAACATATCACATCATACAGGTTGATCTTTGAAAACATATCACATCATATAGGTTGATCTTTGAAAACATATCACACCATACAGGATGATTTTTGAAAACATATCACACCATGCAGGATGATCTTTGAAAACGTATCACATCATACAAGTTGATCCTTGAAACCATATCACATCATACAGGTTGATCCTTGAAAACATATCACACCATACAGGATGATTTTTGAAAACATATCACACCATGCAGGATGATCTTTGAAAACATATCACATCATACAGGATGATCTTTGAAAACATATCACATCATACAGGTTGATCCTTGAAAACATATCACATCATACAGGTTGATCCTTGAGAAGATATCACACCATACAGGATGATTTTTGAAAACATATCACACCATGCAGGATGGTCTTTGAAAACATATCACATCATACAGGATGATCTTTGAAAACATATCACATCATACAGGATGATCCTTGAAAACATATCACATGATACAGGATGATCTTTGAAAACATATCACACCACACAGGATGATCTTTGAAAACATATCACACCACACAGGATGATTTTTGAAAACATATCACACCATGCAGGATGATCTTTGAAAACGTATCACATCATACAAGTTGATCCTTGAAACCATATCACATCATACAGGTTGATCCTTGAAAACATATCACACCATGCAGGATGATCCTTGAAAACATATCACATCATACAGGATGATCCTTGAAAACTTATCACACCATGCAGGATGATCCTTGAAAACATATCACACCATAGAGGTTGATCCTTGAAACCATATCACATCATACAGGTTGATCCTTGAAAACATATCACATCATAGAGTTTGATCCTTGAAAACATATCACACCATGCAGGATGATCCTTGAAAACATATCACACCATAGAGGTTGATCCTTGAAAACATATCACACCACACAGAATAATCCTTGAAAACATATCACACCATACCAGGAGATCCTTGAAAACGTATCACTCCACATAGGATAATCCTTGAAAACATGTAACACCATACCAGGAGATCCTTGAAAACGTATCACTCCACACAGGATAATCCTTGAAAACATGTAACATCATACCAGGAGATCCTTGAAAACGTATCACTCCACACAGAATATTCCCTTGAAAACATATCACACCATACCAGGAGATCCTTGAAAACGTATCACTCCACACAGGATAATCCTTGAAAACATGTAACACCATACCAGGAGATCCTTGAAAACGTATCACTCCACACAGAATAATCCTTGAAAACATATCACACCACACAGAATAATCCTTGAAAACATATCACATCATACAGGTTGATCTTTGAAAACATATCACATCATACAGGTTGATCTTTGAAAACATATCACACCATACAGGATGATTTGTGAAAACATATCACACCATGCAGGATGATCTTTGAAAACGTATCACATCATACAAGTTGATCTTTGAAAACATATCACACCATACAGGATGATTTTTGAAAACATATCACACCATGCAGGATGATCTTTGAAAACGTATCACATCATACAAGTTGATCCTTGAAACCATATCACATCATACAGGTTGATCCTTGAAAACATATCACATCATACAGGTTGATCCTTGAAAACATATCACACCATACAGGATGATTTTTGAAAACATATCACACCATGCAGGATGATCTTTGAAAACATATCACATCATACAGGATGATCTTTGAAAACATATCACATCATACAGGATGATCTTTGAAAACATATCACACCATGCAGGATGATCCTTGAAAACATATCACACCATGCAGGATGATCCTTGAAAACATATCACATCATACAGGTTGATCCTTGAAAACATATCACACCATGCAGGATGATCCTTGAAAACATATCACACCATAGAGGTTGATCCTTGAAAACATATCACACCACACAGAATAATCCTTGAAAACATATCACACCATACCAGGAGATCCTTGAAAACGTATTACTCCACACAGGATAATCCTTGAAAACATGTAACACCATACCAGGAGATCCTTGAAAACGTATCACTCCACACAGAATAATCCTTGAAAACATATCACACCACACAGAATAATCCTTGAAACCATATCACATCATACAGGTTGATCCTTGAAAACATATCACATCATACAGGTTGATCCTTGAAAACATATCACACCATACAGGATGATTTTTGAAAACATATCACACCATGCAGGATGATCTTTGAAAACATATCACATCATACAGGATGATCTTTGAAAACATATCACATCATACAGGATGATCTTTGAAAACATATCACACCATGCAGGATGATCCTTGAAAACATATCACACCATGCAGGATGATCCTTGAAAACATATCACATCATACAGGTTGATCCTTGAAAACATATCACACCATGCAGGATGATCCTTGAAAACATATCACACCATAGAGGTTGATCCTTGAAAACATATCACACCACACAGAATAATCCTTGAAAACATATCACACCATACCAGGAGATCCTTGAAAACGTATCACTCCACACAGGATAATCCTTGAAAACATGTAACACCATACCAGGAGATCCTTGAAAACGTATCACTCCACACAGAATAATCCTTGAAAACATATCACACCACACAGAATAATCCTTGAAAACATATCACATCATACAGGATGATCTTTGAAAACATATCACATCATACAGGATGATCCTTGAAAACATATCACTCCACACAGAATAATCCTTGAAAACATATCACATCATACAGGATGATCCTTGAAAACATATCACTCCACACAGAATAATCCTTGAAAACATATCACACCACACAGAATAATCCTTGAAAACATATCACATCATACAGGTTGATCTTTGAAAACATATCACATCACACAGGATGATCCTTGAAAACATATCACTCCACACAGAATAATCCTTGAAAACATATCACTCCACACAGAATAATCCTTGAAAACATATCACTCCACACAGAATAATCCTTGAAAACATATCACTCCACACAGAATAATCCTTGAAAACATATCACACCACACAGGATAATCCTTGAAAACATATCACACCACACAGGTTGATCTTTGAAAACATATCACATCATACAGGTTGATCTTTGAAACCATATCACACCACACAGGTTGATCCTTGAAAACATATCACATCATACAGGTTGATCTTTGAAAACATATCACATCATACAGGTTGATCTTTGAAACCATATCACAACACACAGAATAATCCTTGAAAACATATCACTCCACACAGAATAATCCTTGAAAACATATCACACCACACAGGATAATCCTTGAAAACATATCACATCATACAGGATGATCTTTGAAAACATATCACATCATACAGGATGATCCTTGAAAACATATCACTCACACAGAATAATCCTTGAAAACATATCACACACACAGAATAATCCTTGAAAACATATCACACCACACAGGATAATCCTTGAAAACATATCACATCATACAGGATGATCTTTGAAAACATATCACATCATACAGGATGATCCTTGAAAACATATCACTCCACACAGAATAATCCTTGAAAACATATCACATCATACAGGATAATCCTTGAAAACATATCACTCCACACAGAATAATCCTTGAAAACATATCACACCACACAGGATAATCCTTGAAAACATATCACATCATACAGGTTGATCTTTGAAAACATATCACATCATACAGGTTGATCTTTGAAAACATATCACATCATACAGGATGATCCTTGAAAACATATCACTCCAAACAGAATAATCCTTGAAAACATATCACACCACACAGAATAATCCTTGAAAACATATCACATCATACAGGTTGATCTTTGAAAACATATCACATCACACAGGATGATCCTTGAAAACATATCACTCCACACAGAATAATCCTTGAAAACATATCACTCCACACAGAATAATCCTTGAAAACATATCACTCCACACAGAATAATACTTGAAAACATATCACACCACACAGGATAATCCTTGAAAACATATCACACCACACAGGTTGATCTTTGAAAACATATCACATCATACAGGTTGATCTTTGAAAACATATCACATCATACAGGTTGATCTTTGAAAACATATCACATCATACAGGTTGATCTTTGAAACCATATCACACCACACAGGTTGATCCTTGAAAACATATCACTCCACACAGAATAATCCTTGAAAACATATCACACCACACAGGATAATCCTTGAAAACATATCACATCATACAGGATGATCTTTGAAAACATATCACATCATACAGGATGATCCTTGAAAACATATCACTCCACACAGAATAATCCTTGAAAACATATCACACCACACAGAATAATCCTTGAAAACATATCACACCACACAGGATAATCCTTGAAAACATATCACATCATACAGGATGATCTTTGAAAACATATCACATCATACAGGATGATCCTTGAAAACATATCACCACACACAGAATAATCCTTGAAAACATATCACATCATACAGGATAATCCTTGAAAACATATCACTCCACACAGAATAATTCTTGAAAACATATCACACCACACAGGATAATCCTTGAAAACATATCACATCATACAGGTTGATCTTTGAAAACATATCACATCATACAGGTTGATCTTTGAAAACATATCACATCATACAGGTTGATCTTTGAAAACATATCACATCATACAGGTTGATCTTTGAAAACATATCACTCCACACAGAATAATCCTTGAAAACATATCACTCCACACAGAATAATCCTTGAAAACATATCACTCCACACAGAATAATCCTTGAAAACATATCACTCCACACAGAATAATCCTTGAAAACATATCACACCACACAGGATAATCCTTGAAAACATATCACATCATACAGGTTGATCTTTGAAAACATATCACATCATACAGGTTGATCTTTGAAAACATATCACATCATACAGGTTGATCTTTGAAACCATATCACACCACACAGGTTGATCCTTGAAAACATATCACACCACACAGAATAATCCTTGAAAACATATCACATCATACAGGTTGATCTTTGAAAACATATCACATCATACAGGTTGATCTTTGAAAACATATCACACCATACAGGATGATTTTTGAAAACATATCACACCATGCAGGATGATCTTTGAAAACGTATCACATCATACAAGTTGATCCTTGAAACCATATCACATCATACAGGTTGATCCTTGAAAACATATCACACCATACAGGATGATTTTTGAAAACATATCACACCATGCAGGATGATCTTTGAAAACATATCACATCATACAGGATGATCTTTGAAAACATATCACATCATACAGGTTGATCCTTGAAAACATATCACATCATACAGGTTGATCCTTGAGAAGATATCACACCATACAGGATGATTTTTGAAAACATATCACATCATACAGGTTGATCTTTGAAAACATATCACATCATACAGGTTGATCTTTGAAAACATATCACACCATACAGGATGATTTTTGAAAACATATCACACCATGCAGGATGATCTTTGAAAACGTATCACATCATACAAGTTGATCCTTGAAACCATATCACATCATACAGGTTGATCCTTGAAAACATATCACATCATACAGGTTGATCCTTGAAAACGTATCACATCATACAGGATGATTTTTGAAAACATATCACACCATGCAGGATGATCTTTGAAAACATATCACATCATACAGGATGATCTTTGAAAACATATCACATCATACAGGATGATCCTTGAAAACATATCACACCACACAGGATGATCTTTGAAAACATATCACACCATGCAGGATGATCTTTGAAAACGTATCACATCATACAAGTTGATCCTTGAAACCATATCACATCATACAGGTTGATCCTTGAAAACATATCACATCATACAGGTTGATCCTTGAAAACATATCACACCATACAGGTTGATCCTTGAAAACATATCACACCATGCAGGATGATTTTTGAAAACATATCACATCATACAGGTTGATCCTTGAAAACATATCACACCATAGAGGTTGATCCTTGAAACCATATCACATCATACAGGTTGATCCTTGAAAACATATCACATCATACAGGTTGATCCTTGAAAACATATCACACCATGCAGGATGATCCTTGAAAACATATCACTCCACACAGGATAATCCTTGAAAACATGTAACACCATACCAGGAGATCCTTGAAAACGTATCACTCCACACAGAATAATCCTTGAAAACATATCACACCACACAGAATAATCCTTGAAAACATATCACATCATACAGGTTGATCCTTGAAAACGTATTACTCCACACAGAATAATCCTTGAAAACATATCACACCACACAGAATAATCCTTGAAAACATATCACATCATACAGGTTGATCTTTGAAAACATATCACATCATACAGGTTGATCTTTGAAAACATATCACACCATACAGGATGATTTTTGAAAACATATCACACCATGCAGGATGATCTTTGAAAACGTATCACATCATACAGGTTGATCTTTGAAAACATATCACATCATACAGGTTGATCTTTGAAAACATATCACACCATACAGGATGATTTTTGAAAACATATCACACCATGCAGGATGATCTTTGAAAACGTATCACATCATACAAGTTGATCCTTGAAACCATATCACATCATACAGGTTGATCCTTGAAAACATATCACATCATACAGGTTGATCCTTGAAAACATATCACACCATACAGGATGATTTTTGAAAACATATCACACCATGCAGGATGATCTTTGAAAACATATCACATCATACAGGATGATCTTTGAAAACATATCACATCATACAGGATGATCCTTGAAAACATATCACACCACACAGGATGATCTTTGAAAACATATCACACCATGCAGGATGATCTTTGAAAACGTATCACATCATACAAGTTGATCCTTGAAACCATATCACATCATACAGGTTGATCCTTGAAAACATATCACATCATACAGGTTGATCCTTGAAAACATATCACACCATACAGGTTGATCCTTGAAAACATATCACACCATGCAGGATGATTTTTGAAAACATATCACATCATACAGGTTGATCCTTGAAAACATATCACACCATAGAGGTTGATCCTTGAAACCATATCACATCATACAGGTTGATCCTTGAAAACATATCACATCATACAGGTTGATCCTTGAAAACATATCACACCATGCAGGATGATCCTTGAAAACATATCACTCCACACAGGATAATCCTTGAAAACATGTAACACCATACCAGGAGATCCTTGAAAACGTATCACTCCACACAGAATAATCCTTGAAAACATATCACACCACACAGAATAATCCTTGAAAACATATCACATCATACAGGTTGATCTTTGAAAACATATCACATCATACAGGTTGATCTTTGAAAACATATCACACCATACAGGATGATTTTGAAAACATATCACACCATGCAGGATGATCTTTGAAAACGTATCACATCTTACAGGTTGATCTTTGAAAACATATCACATCATACAGGTTGATCTTTGAAAACATATCACACCATACAGGATGATTTTTGAAAACATATCACACCATGCAGGATGATCTTTGAAAACGTATCACATCATACAAGTTGATCCTTGAAACCATATCACATCATACAGGTTGATCCTTGAAAACATATCACATCATACAGGTTGATCCTTGAAAACATATCACACCATACAGGATGATTTTTGAAAACATATCACACCATGCAGGATGATCTTTGAAAACATATCACATCATACAGGATGATCTTTGAAAACATATCACATCATACAGGATGATCCTTGAAAACATATCACACCACACAGGATGATCTTTGAAAACATATCACACCATGCAGGATGATCTTTGAAAACATATCACACCATGCAGGATGATCTTTGAAAACGTATCACATCATACAAGTTGATCCTTGAAACCATATCACATCATACAGGTTGATCCTTGAAAACATATCACATCATACAGGTTGATCCTTGAAAACATATCACACCATACAGGTTGATCCTTGAAAACATATCACACCATGCAGGATGATTTTTGAAAACATATCACATCATACAGGTTGATCCTTGAAAACATATCACACCATAGAGGTTGATCCTTGAAACCATATCACATCATACAGGTTGATCCTTGAAAACATATCACATCATACAGGTTGATCCTTGAAAACATATCACACCATGCAGGATGATCCTTGAAAACATATCACATCATACAGGTTGATCCTTGAAAACATATCACTCCACACAGGATAATCCTTGAAAACATGTAACACCATACCAGGAGATCCTTGAAAACGTATCACTCCACACAGGATAATCCTTGAAAACATGTCACACCAAACGGTGTGGTTCTCGAAAACGTATCACGCCACACAGGGTGATTCTGAAGAGATGTTCGTTTCTAAAATGATTTTATTTTAAAAACTGATTTCGTACAGAAACATTGAGAGTCATGTGTTTAACTCCGAAATGTCTGAACAGAGTTATGTCTTTAAAAATCTGTTACCTTGGACATTCAAAACCCTTAACTATGTAAAGTTTTCATCCTTACAAACATAGGATATTCATGTTGATGTCTTCCTCCAGCCACAGCTATTATTTATAAATCTAGCTTGTCATTTTTAATGAAGAAATCAAGTTTGTCGTATTTACTCACGTGCGATTCAACAACGTGCAATCTTCAAGTCACAGAGCATCAGTGTTGCATCATGGGAATGTACGGTTCATTTTGGGACTTGCAACACATTCTTATTTTTAAAATAATGTCTGATAGTTCCTACCTCATGAGCGTTCACTTTTAACCCTAAGTAACACTAGATGAATACCAAAGTACCGAGGTTTGCACATGATTAGTTTGAAACCTTTCGACTCATGTGTTGTGCTTGGGAAAGAGCGTTCAGCATGTTTGTTTTCCCATCATTCGCAGTCATTGTATGAAACCAATATTTAAATCAAGCTAGGGTAAGAACCATCTCTTGTGGACAGTGTTGGTCAATATTCGTAACATCCTGCACATTGTCACACGTATATCCAAATCACCGGTTTCGTATTATCGACATTGTCACACGCATATCCAAATCACCGGTTTCGTATTATCGACATTGTCACACGCATATCCAAATCACCGGTTTCATATTATCGACATTGTCACACTCATATCCAAATCACCGGCTTCGTATTATCGACATTGTCACACATATATCCAAATCACCGGTTTCGTATTATCGACATTGTCACACGCATATCCAAATCACCGGTTTCGTATTATCGACATTGTCACACGCATATCCAAATCACCGGTTTCGTATTATCGACATTGTCACACGCATATCCAAATCACCGGTTTCGTATTATCGACATTGTCACACGCATATCCAAATCACCGGTTTCGTATTATCGACATTGTCACACATATATCCAAATCACCGGTTTCGTATTATCGACATTGTCACACGCATATCCAAATCACCGGTTTCGTATTATCGACATTGTCACACGCATATCCAAATCACCGGTTTCGTATTATCGACATTGTCACACATATATCCAAATCACCGGTTTCGTATTATCGACATTGTCACACGCATATCCAAATCACCGGTTTCGTATTATCGACATTGTCACACGCATATCCAAATCACCGGTTTCGTATTATCGACATTGTCACACGCATATCCAAATCACCGGTTTCGTATTATCGACATTGTCACACGCATATCCAAATCACCGGTTTCGTATTATCGACATTGTCACACGCATATCCAAATCACCGGTTTCGTATTATCGACAGAGGAATATCGGTGGGAAATAAAAGCAATGTTAGTTCGTAGCAAAATTGACCTGAGGACTCAGGATAATGTTTCGAAGCCAGTCAGTAATACGTCTGAACTTTCGTGAATAAAACTTGAAATATCTTCACGTGTCTCTCGTGACCTTTTAAACCTATTGAAAAGCACAAAATACCCCCTAGACAGAACTTACTTTCTTCCTGTTTCGTGTGCAATCCACTTACAGAATATTCTTTTGAGAGCATTTTGTTCCTTGGAATCGAGAGTTTCTTACAAAATAAAATATTTTAATTGCATCGATTTTATGTTTCCTTTGTGAATTTCGCGCAAAGCTACACGAGGGCTATCTGCGCTAGCCGTCCCTAATTTAACATTGTAAGGCTAGAGCTAGCCATCACCACCCAGTGCTGACCCTTAGGCTACACTTTTACCAATTAATAGTGGGATTGACCGTCACGTTATAACACCCCCCGGCTGAAAGGGCGAGCATGTTTGGTGTGACGGGATTCGAACCAGGATCCTCGGATTACGAGTCGAGTGCCTTAACCACCTGGCCACGCCGGGCCTACAGAAAGTAAACAACGTGGTATAAACAACCATTGTTTATAAGGCACTGTTGTAACTTTCCGTGGAAAAACAAAACAATGAATTTATTAATGTTTATTCTTGCAATCTAACATCATGTAAATGCAAGTCCTAAAAGCAACAGCGTTGCATCATGGGAATGTATAGATCATTTTGGGACTTATTACTTGTTTTTCTAGCATCTAGTAGACGTATTTTCTTCTTTTCTTGGCCCTAAGGCGGGTTTTACTTTGTCTAAGACACTAAGTAACTTTAAAATCATTAATTTATAAAGAACTTCCAGTAGTTCTTGGCGTCCACTTTCAGTTCTCAGTAACAATGGATAAAATCAAAATATAATCAAGCTACTGAAGCCTTTTACTTATGATTATTACGAAATTTTTCTTTGCAACAATTTTGCTCATTAAGAATGTCATGCATGCCCTTCGGTGTACCAAGGTAAACCTGTATGTGTAGATAGACCGCTCGAAGAGAGCAAAGATTCCACTACCCTAATCTTTTGTAAGATGAATAATTATAATTATTAGAGTTTGTCGGGATATATAAATATGTATAACACTGGTACTTCTACTTGAATGATAGTATATCAAGAAGAAACAAACAAACTTTCTTGTTTATCAACACTCAACACTCAGGTTGCACGAATTGTGATGTTCGAAAACACGCAAAGACGTTATACACAAAATTGCAACAACCAGATCTGTTTTGCTTCTTTCTTTCTTTTTAAACAGATGTGTCACGGAGAGGTTCTTTGGAGAATACAACTTATAAAAAACACGATTTACATCTGCAGCCAACATTTTACTTGAAAGAAAACGTATAATAAAGATCTGTCACGGAGAGGTTCTTTGGAGAATACAACTTATAAAAAACACGATTTACATCTACAGCCAACATTTTACTTGAAAGAAAACGTATAATAAGTTCTGATACAAATGTTTACGAAATTTGATTAGAAATTTTTTGAACGTTTTCATTTACGAGGTTATTTTTTTCTTATAAAATTTCTGCCTGGCATGGCCAAGCGCGTAAGGCGTGCGACTCGTAATCCGAGGGTCGCGGGTTCGCGCCCGCGTCGCGCTAAACATGCTCGCCCTCCCAGCCGTGGGGGTGTATAATGTGACGGTCAATCCCACTATTCGTTAGTAAAAGAGTAGCCCAAGAGTTGGCGGTGGGTGGTGATGACTAGCTGCCTTCCCTCTAGTCTTACACTTCTAAATTAGGGAGGGCTAGCACAGATAGCCCTCGAGTAGCTTTGTGCGAAATTCCAAAAACAAACAAACAAACAAACAAACATTATAAAATTTCTCGCAAAACTATATAAGGATAAGTCGCACACAGACACACACCCTATAACGCACACGTAGTCTTTGCTGTATTTGGGCTGACAATCTAGTGGTAAATCAAGTAGTCAACAGTACCCATCGCCAACTTTTGAGTTACTCTCGTCTTATTCATTAGTATGATTTTATCTTAGAGCACACACACGCAGAGACAGCTTGAATGTATGAAAATCGTTTTTGCAAAACCGAGTCATACGTCATCGATTTCCGAAATCACATTTCGGGCTCCGTAAACACTAGACAAAGGCCAGCCCAACAGAGATGAAGGGATTCTATACATAATCACTTTGATTTGGAGGGAGTAAGGTGTTGATCAAATTGATTTCAGAAGATAGGTGAGCTCTACAACGAATGATGAATGAAATATTTCAGGTTGTAAACGCTAACCTTCGTTATTTGACATTTTGAAAGAGGATTGGTTTGGTTAGAATTTCGCGCAAAGCTACACGAGGGCTATCTGCGCTAGCCGTCCCTAATTTAGCAGTGTAAGACTAGAGGAAAGGCAGGTAGTCATCACCACCCACCGCTAACTATTGGGCCACTCTACCAACGAATAATGGAATTGACTGTCACTTTATAACACCCCCACGGCTGAAAGAGCGAGCGTGTTTGGTGTGACGGGGATTCGAACCCGCGACCCTCGGATTACGAGTGGAGTGCCTTAACCACCTGGCCATGCCGGGCCTTAGAAAGAGGAACAACATTTACAGGAATAACGTAAGTGAATTATGAATCCGTATCAGAAATACGAATGACCATCGTGGCTAAGCCTTAAACGTTCATAAAACACGTAAATTTTAAATATAATAAGTTAACGACATTTCACTTGTATTACTTCACAAACGTCAAGTCGTGTCCACTGCGACTTCCGTCCTACTGAGAAAAAGTACTATGTTAACCTTTGTCGCTGGGTAGAAAATCTACTCAATGCAGGCCACTAACTGGCCATCATTCTTGTATCGCCGGTCAGCACGAACTTGGATTATAGCCGTTGTAGGCTTGTGTCATTGGACCAGCACTGAATAGATCATATTTAGTTCCTTGATAATGATGCACGCAGTAAGCGATCTGGGCCCGGCATGGCCTAGCGCGTTAAGGCGTGCGCTTCGTAATCTGAGGGTCGCGGGTTCGCGCCCGAGTCGCGCCAAACATGCTCGCCCTCCCAGCCGTGGGGGCGTTATAATGTGACGGTCAATCCCACTTTTCGTTGGTAAAAGAGTAGCCCAAGAGTTGGCGGTGGGTGGTGATGACTAGCTGCCTTCCCTCTAGTCTTACACTGCTAAATTAGGGACGGCTAGCACAGATAGCCCTCGTGTAGCTTTACGCGAAATTCAAACCAAACCAAACTTAACCTGGAAGATTTCTTGTTGCTTCGATAACTTATAAATTGTCACCATAATAGTATAAAGATAGTAGTGTAACATCAAGGTAGAGGGCCGGATAAACACGTAGATGTGGAATTCAGAACCTTATTTGTAAATGGGCCCCGGCATGGCCAAATGGCTAGGGCGTTCGACTCTCAGTCTTAGTGTCGCGGTTTCGAATCTCCGTCACACCAAAAATGCTCGCCCTTTCGGCCGTGTGGGCTTCATAATGTGACAATCAATCCCACTATTCGTTGGTACAAGAGTAGCTCAAGAGTTGGCGGTGGGTGGTAATGACTGGCTGCCTTTCCTCTAGTTTTATACTGCTAAATTATGGATGGCTAGTGCTGATATCCCTCGTGTAGCCTTGCGCAAAATATAAAAACAAACAAACCTATTTGTAAATGGATTGGTAATCGCAGACACTCGTAATGACCCGGACTAGAGCGAAGTCTGTGGAGAGAAATCAAGAACTGATCAGTTCAATACACAGGAGTCGTTTGTTTATTTTGTATTTTGGTTTGTTTTGAATTTCACGCAAAGCTACTCGAGGGTTATCTGCGTTAGCCGTCCCTAATTTAGCAGAGTAAGATTAGAGGGAAGGCAGCTAGTCATCGCTACCCACCACCACGAGCATGTTTGGTGTGACAGTTGAATATGGAAAGTAATGACGATTTGCCTCAATCAAATAAAAACTTTGAGTGTCCACCAGCCATTAGACTAAGTTCTACAGTAAAGAAAAAATATATTAATGAATAGACATCTCTTTAGAGCCAGCATGGCTAGGCGGTTAAAGCACTCGACTCGTACGTAATCCGAGGGTTGCGGGTTCGAATAACCGTCGTAACAAACATGCTCGCCCTTTCAGCCGTGAGGACGTTATAATGTGATGGTCAATCCCAACTATTCGTTGGTAAAAGAGTAGTCCAAGAGTTGGTAGTGGGTGGTGATAACTATCTGCCTTCCCTGTAGTCTTAGGGACGGCTAGCGCAAATAGCCTTCGTGTAGCTTTGCGCGAAATTCAAAACAAACAAACAAAAATGTCTTAGTGTGTAGATGGTAGTTCAGAAGAGAAGACGGTAATTGTCTCGAAGTCGTCACTGTGTCGGTACGTAGCAACAGTTACAATGCCAGCTCAGACAGTTTATGTGGAATTTTATTCACTGTGTTCCAGAACCTTTCGGTTCCTTGATGGGTTTACGTTGTCGCAGCTGTTGAAAACGAGTCTTGTAGAGAGTCCAAGTACGGATGTACATCTCAGGGAGACAGGTCTTATTGATGAGACCTAAGAAACTAGAAGTAAAATGTATCGAAACAATAAACATTGACGTCACTTCCGAGAATTCATTTATTCTAAACTTCGAAATAAATTTGGAATTCTCGGCAGTTTTTACCAATTATTCCATCACCTTTGAGTAAATCACTCGGCTGAGAGTGATATTAAGTATTTGATTTATCAGACTCGACATTGAATTTACTTTATAATAGTAAAAGGTTTATGAAGTTTAATGAATTAAAGTGTTAGAAATGTGTTAAGATATACCTCTAGGCTTGGCATGGTCAGGTGGTTAGGGGACGCTGGGCTCGTAATCTGAGGGTGGTGGGCTAGAGTCCCCGTCTAATCAAACATGCTGACCCTTTCAGCTGTGGGGACGTTATAATGTTACGATCAATCCCACTATTCATTGGTTAAAAAGTAGCCCAAGAGTTGACGGTGGGTGGTGATGACTAGCTGCCTTCCCTCTAGTCTTACATTGCAAAGTAACGAACGGCTAGTGTATGTACAGCATAATTTAGTTGACTGGCTTTGTTGTTTCACTTGAGTTTTCTCAACCAAACTTTGTATAGTCATGACAACTCTAATATACATAACATTGTTGAAAATCATGAAGGATTTTAGTTGGGAGGGCGTGGTCCATTCGACATATTGGGGTGGATTTCCTTTAAATTTTAAATCACGCGGATGAGAGACCATCTCCAATGGTGTATTTTTGTAAACGCCCATTTAATCTCGTTATGAGAACACAACCAAAGAGGGGAACGCGCAAAATTTGGCCCCACGTTTTCTACATTAAAAACCATAACAATTTCTTTTGGAGGTTTTGCTATATCATTACTTTTCGTGGAACCAGTTAAGAAGTGGCTTTCAAGGTAATTTCTATACCTGTTTATTTTGATGCTAGAATTTATTGATCGTTTAATCTTTCCTGGCTGTTGTTTTCTACTTCATTAAAACACTGATGAGCGTTTTTTCTTTGTGGCGTTACCACAGCAACTAATAATTCTATGAATACATTCTTGCCTCAATGGCTTGCTGTTTAGCAGACGATGAGAAAGTAGCGCCCTCTAGATAAAACAACAATATGGAAAGGGAATTAGGGTAAACAAAAAATCTTCGTTGTTAAGAATAAATGACATATTTAGTAGTAAATAAATAAAAATCGTCGGGAATTTTCAAGGCTTAAAATAGGGCAGTAAAAATTAAATGTTTACTCGATTCCTATTTAAGAAGCCGTTATAAAGAAACAGTATATATATATATATAAAAGTTTCTTTTAGTTAGTTACAGAAACCAGAAAGTACAAACAAACTAATAATCTTAGATTATAACATTATATTATTTAAGTTGAGATTAAACAAAACTGTGACCATGGCAACTTTGAATAACAATACAAATAACCAGATAGTGGACTGAGAAAATGCTGGACAGTTAAATAAACATATATAGAGAGAGGGGGGAAAAAGATACAAATAAATAGACAAATGCATGCGAGTGGACAACATGCTACAAATGCGATATTGTTGGGTGAGAATTTGAACATCTGTCGAGAAACTAGAGGTGAGAAAATGAATAAGTTGTTTTTCTTTGATAAAGAGCCAATACAAAGCATCGTTGTAGCTAGGACTTCGAGAGATTTAAGCAGAGTTTCGATCTTTGTGTAAGGCCCTGTCAGTCCACACCTACCAGTGGCTACAGCAGCGTTACCCTGTGGGGTTTGTGAGAACTATTAAAAATGATGAAAGTTACTTCCAAACAGAATAAAGTTAAAGAACCTGTTATTTTGTCAGCCTAATGTGCAGACGCAGAGTGGTTACAACAAGATTGTGAAAAAAAAATCACTGTTTTTAAATTACTTTAATCACTGAGTCTCTAACGAACTTTTTTTTTCTAATAAATAATTGTAGATAGTTGGATTTTTACTTTAGACGGATTGGTTATAATCTCGGGTACTTATAACGCTAAAAATTGGGATGTTCGATCCCTGTTAGTTTTACACTTTTGCACTTGACAGCAAACAAGTAAGAATTTATATTCTCGATTTTTTGTGAACTATTTCAACGACTCACTTCGTAACCAGTTTTTAAACTCAAGATTCTTGTTCGTGTTTTGTTACAGTAAAGCCACATCTGCTGAGCCCACCGAGGGGAATCGAACCCCTGCTTTTAGCGTTGTAAATCCATACACATACCGCTGTATCAGCGGGGGGCTCTACTCGAGAACTGTAGCTGTTCTAACTAATTTGTTACATTATTCTTGAAACATAATTACTCCAAATAAAGCTATACAAAATGTACTCTGAAATACCCAGAGGACGCGCGCTCATTCCAGGGATCAAACATCCAATCTTAGAGTTATAAGCCGACGGTCGTGCTGTTGAAAAACAAGAAGGACATGACTTTAGAGAATCCATTCTTTATGTACAGGTGGTTTCTAAACCAATTTGTTTGTTTGTTTAGAATCAAGCACAAAGCCACGCAATAAGCTATCTGTGCTCTGCTTACCACGGGTATCAAAACCCGGTTTCTATCGGTGTGAGTCCGCTGTGTCACTGGAAGACATTCTAAACTATCTAATGTTCGTACATCATCTGATAACTAAGTTGAATTCGTTGAATATGAAAATGTTTTTTCCATAAGTAGAAACGTTTGCGAGCCAAAATATAAAAAACAAACAAACAAACAGCAAAAAATATCCCATGAGGCAACAGTTTTCGTTTTCAACTTTTCGACAGTTAATTACGTTGATAAGATCGTAACTAACCACTCGATGGCAACAAACTTGGTGGTTCGCAATAATACTCTCATAGAATAATTACTTCTTTGTTTGTTCTAAGTTATAAAATGGACACTCTGCGATTTTTTCATCAGGGAAAATGGAAACAAATATTTTGGTGTTGTAAACTTCCCAGAGAACAGCCGAGGAGAGGGAGAAACGGTTTATGAGGAGCAAATCGTTTGATGTATTAGCTTTTGGTTTATTTTTTTAAGGAGAAAAGATTAATAGTTTTCAACCAGTTTAATTTCACCTTAGTTTCTGTTTAATGCTGTGGTGAAGTTCATATGAAATACTGAACCTCTGAGAACAGTGTAATGTATCTAATGTATCAGATTTTCCTAATTTAATAAGAGATACTGAACTTCTGAGAACAGTGTAATGTATCTAATGTATCACATTTTCCTAATTTAATAAGAGATACTTAACCTCTGAGAACAGTGTAATGTATCTAATGTATCAGATTTTCCTAATTTAATAAGAGATACTGAACTTCTGAGAACAGTGTAATGTATCTAATGTATCACATTTTCCTAATTTAATAAGAGATACTTAACCTCTGAGAACAGTGTAATGTATCTAATGTATCAGATTTTCCTAATTTAATATAAAATACTGAACCTCTGAGAACAGTGTAATGTATCTAATGTATCAGGTTTTCCTAATTTAATATAAAATACTGAACTTCTGAGAACAGTGTAATGTATCTAATGTATCATATTTTCCTAATTTAATAAGAGATACTTAACTTTGAGAACAGTGTAATGTATCTAATGTATCAGATTTTCCTAATTTAATATAAAATACTGAACCTCTGAGAACAGTGTAATGTATCTAATGTATCAGATTTTCCTAATTTAATAAGAGATACTTAACTTTGAGAACTGTGTAATGTATCTAATGTATCAGATTTTCCTAATTTAATATAAAATACTGAACCTCTGAGAACAGTGTAATGTATCTAATGTATCAGGTTTTCCTAATTTAATATAAAATACTGAACTTCTGAGAACAGTGTAATGTATCTAATGTATCATATTTTCCTAATTTAATAAGAGATACTTAACTTTGAGAACTGTGTAATGTATCTAATGTATCAGATTTTCCTAATTTAATATAAAATACTGAACTTCTGAGAACAGTGTAATGTATCTAATGTATCAGATTTTCCTAATTTAATAAGAGATACTTAACCTCTGAGAACAGTGTAATGTATCTAATGTATCAGATTTTCCTAATTTAATAAGAGATACTTAACCTCTGAGAACAGTGTAATGTATCTAATGTATCAGATTTTCCTAATTTAATAAGGGATGCTTAACCTCTGAGAACAGTGTAATGTATCTAATGTATCAGATTTTCCTAATTTAATAAGAGATACTTAACCTCTGAGAACAGTGTAATGTATCTAATGTATCAGATTTTCCTAATTTAATAAGAGATACTTAACCTCTGAGAACAGTGTAATGTATCTAATGTATCAGATTTTCCTAATTTAATAAGAGATACTTAACCTCTGAGAACAGTGTAATGTATCTAATGTATCAGCTTTTATTAATTTAATATAAAATACTGAACCTCTGAGAACAGTGTAATGTATCTAATGTATCAGATTTTCCTAATTTAATAAGAGATACTTAACCTCTGAGAACAGTGTAATGTATCTAATGTATCAGATTTTCCTAATTTAATAAGAGATACTTAACCTCTGAGAACAGTGTAATGTATCTAATGTATCAGATTTTCCTAATTTAATAAGAGATACTTAACCTCTGAGAACAGTGTAATGTATCTAATGTATCAGATTTTCCTAATTTAATAAGGGATACTTAACCTCTGAGAACAGTGTAATGTATCTAATGTATCAGATTTTCCTAATTTAATAAGAGATACTTAACCTCTGAGAACAGTGTAATGTATCTAATGTATCAGATTTTCCTAATTTAATAAGAGATACTTAACCTCTGAGAACAGTGTAATGTATCTAATGTATCAGATTTTCCTAATTTAATAAGAGATACTTAACCTCTGAGAACAGTGTAATGTATCTAATGTATCTGATTTTCCTAATTTAATAAGAGATACTTAACCTCTGAGAACAGTGTAATGTATCTAATGTATCAGATTTTCCTAATTTAATAAGAGATACTTAACCTCTGAGAACAGTGTAATGTATCTAATGTATCAGATTTTCCTAATTTAATAAGAGATACTTAACCTCTGAGAACAGTGTAATGTATCTAATGTATCAGATTTTCCTAATTTAATAAGAGATACTTAACCTCTGAGAACAGTGTAATGTATCTAATGTATCTGATTTTCCTAATTTAATAAGAGATACTTAACCTCTGAGAACAGTGTAATGTATCTAATGTATCTGATTTTCCTAATTTAATAAGAGATACTTAACCTCTGAGAACAGTGTAATGTATCTAATGTATCAGATTTTCCTAATTTAATAAGAGATACTTAACCTCTGAGAACAGTGTAATGTATCTAATGTATCAGATTTTCCTAATTTAATAAGAGATACTTAACCTCTGAGAACAGTGTAATGTATCTAATGTATCTGATTTTCCTAATTTAATAAGAGATACTTAACCTCTGAGAACAGTGTAATGTATCTAATCTATCTGATTTTCCTAATTTAATAAGAGATACTTAACCTCTGAGAACAGTGTAATGTATCTAATGTATCAGATTTTCCTAATTTAATAAGAGATACTTAACCTCTGAGAACAGTGTAATGTATCTAATGTATCAGATTTTCCTAATTTAATAAGAGATACTTAACCTCTGAGAACAGTGTAATGTATCTAATGTATCTGATTTTCCTAATTTAATAAGAGATACTTAACCTCTGAGAACAGTGTAATGTATCTAATGTATCTGATTTTCCTAATTTAATATGAAATACTTAGCCTCTGAGGAAAGTGATTTGTGTCTAATGTATTAGCTTTTTCTCTATAAGTCTCCCAAAATATACTGAACTTCTAACAACGTAACTGATACTGGAGATGATCATTGTGGAAGTAAAAGATATGTAGTCTGTATCATATATGATGGACTTTTCTTCAAAATCCTACGTTTTTCTCACATTTCTTCGTACTGTGTTTAATCTACATTTAGCTCGCTTACCACAAGCGAATGTCACATTATTTATATATTTAGTATCGGTATGAAATACATGGTTTTTTGTGATTTTGTTAATAATAATGCTTACTTCTGTTTCATAGATCTATTCATTAGATGCAAGACCTCCATTAGGAACGTTGTAGCATGTTTGGGATATCCTGGCAACAAGAACCTCTATAGTATACTAGTATTTCTCTAGGAACGTTGTAGCATGTTTGGAATATCCTGGCAACAAGAACCTCTATAGTATACTGATGTTCCATTATGAACGTTGTAGCATGTTTGGGATATCCTGGCAACAAGAACCTCTATAGTATACTAATGTTCCATTAGGAACGTTGTAGCATGTTTGGGATATCCTGGCAACAAGAACCTCTATAGTATACTAATGTTCCATTATGAACGTTGTAGCATGTTTGGGATATCCTGGCAACAAGAACCTCTATAGTATACTAATGTTCCATTAGGAACGTTGTAGCATGTTTGGGATATCCTGGCAACAAGAACCTCTATAGTATACTGATGTTCCAGTAGGAACGTTGTAGCATGTTTGAGATATCATGGCAACAAGAACCTCTGTAGTATACTAATGTTCCATTAGGAACGTTGTAGCATGTTTGGGATATCATGGCAACAAGAACCTCTATAGTATACTAGGAACGTTGTAGCATGTTTGGGATATAATGACCGCGAAATAGAAGACCGAAGAGAAGTGGGAAATATTGAGCAATGCGTGTTGGTACACTTCTGCGTATAATTTACAAACATTCTACACAATAAGTAATTTCGATTGGGTTTGAGACGCAATTTCACTGAACATGGTCCTCAATTTCAGCTGTGGTCGCGTTCTACAAGTGACAGTCAATTTTTGTATGGGACAAAGCTGTTGTAGCGATGACTGTTCCTATATTGGACAAAGCTGTTGTAGCGATGACTGTTCCTATCCAGCTGATTTCCTTCTAGCCAATATTTCAGACCCAAATCTTACGGTGTCTCAGACCAGGTTTTCTAACTCACGTGTTTCTTTGTTCGTTTTGAAATCGTGTAAAGCTACACGAGGGCTGTCTGCTCTATCTGTCCCTAATTTAGCAGTGTAAGACTATAGGAAACGCAACTAGTCATCACCACTGACCACCAACTCCTGACTACTCATTTACCAACAAATACTAAGACTGACTGTCACACTATAACGACTCTACAGCTGAAAGGGCAAGTATGTTTGGTGTGACGGGGATTCGACCCCGCGACCCTCGGATTACGAGTCGAGTGCCTTAACCACCTGGCCATGCCAGAGCCTTCCCTCTAACCACATAACTTAATTTGATCGGAACTTATTATTGATTTCTTTTTTTAATTATTTATAAACTCTTTAAGTGTTGTTCTTGTTTTAAATAATGAACTTAAAATATAAATATTCAATCAATATTCACCATAGAATATAAATAATAATATAAATATTATTAGGTGGTGATTATATAAGAACTTATGATTAAAAGAAAATCTCCCAGTGGGTCCACTGTGAGTTAAAGCTAAATGTATAAATTCGATTACTCACAGTAGACAAAGCGTGCATAGACTACTGTGATATATTTGCGATAAAAATCTGTGAATTTATATTAAAAGTAGGCTTAGCTGTATAGTTCAGAATTGAAATTGTACTTCTCGTGGTGACGTAGCAAACAGACTAGTTGTACATATTATTATTGATCAAAATACAAGGAAACTGAAACCTGCGTGAGTTGCATCAGCAGTTGGATACGGTCCCTGTTTATAATAGTTTCCCACCTTAAATCCAGTAATATTTTACGAGATTCAACCAGATTTGCACTGGTCCAAAATCCGTATCCTAAGCCTGCTATTTAAAATAATCTTCTTGAACGTAAAATTCTGTTAACGTTCATAAACTGATTGAGGACTCAGTGATTAAAGGATTTTGGTTTGTCTTTGTGTTTTTTTTCATTTCGCGCCAAGCTACACGAGGACTATCTGCACTAGCCGTCTCTTATTTAGCAGTGTGAGACTAGAGGGAAGGCAGCTAGTCATCACTACCCACCACCAAGTATTGGGCTACTCTTTTACCAACGATTAGTGGGATTGACCCTCATAATATAAAGGCCCCACGGCTGAAAAGGCGAGCGTGTTTGGTGCGACCGGGATTCGAACCCGCGACCCTCGGATTATGAGTCGAACGCCTTAACACACTTGACCACACCGGACCTTCAGCAGAATATCTTTATCTTACTGGTACGTAACACCACCATTTTTATTTCGTTACCAGCATGCGTACTTTAACCTGTGTGAGTATGTTATATTAAAACTATCATGAACATGGAAGTCAGCGTGTTACAAGACCGCTAAAGCTGATATAAAGTCGTGGTGAAACTGATTGCATCAGAACTACAATTTGAAATTGTTTGGCCTTACGTAGGTAATTTGACGGTTATTTTTTTGGGAGAGAATATAACACCCTTTCTGAAGTAAAAAAATATTCTGAAACTCAAATCATAAACATATGTTCAGTTTAGGGATGTTTCTTGTAGTTAATATACAGAACATAACAGGTTTTCTTGTCATAAAGACTTAAATTAGGCCTCTCACATTTTTAATCTAGTCCATCAGGGGATTTTTAAGAATAAGAAGAGCATATGATAATAGTATGCGTACCACACCATATTTATTATATCCATTGTAGAATATGGATCAACATAGGATCTCAGGACCATCCACGAAGAGACCTACAACAATTCTTGACTCTTGTGCAAGAGTTCAAAATCCAGGCCACATATCAAGAAGTATTTCCTTACGGAAAAGTATTTCCACGACATAGCCATTAAACTGTCGAATACCTCAAGCAATTGAAAATTGAAATAGGTATTGATGCTATCCCATAGGAAAACATACCGTTCAAGTCGTCTATCGATTTCTATTCGATTGGATGGAAGAAACGAGCGATAGGGTCCCGCCGTCCCCCTACACTAGTTGAATTATGTAAACTACGTACTAATGAGTTATGTTCAAGAGACATGATTGCCTTATAACGGACCCTTTGGCTATGATATCTAGGGCTATGGTTATGTTACACAGTAGACAAATAAAATACTACCGGACGAAGTGGCGAATCAAAAATCGTCTTAACATGACGTATTCTACTTCTGTTATATTCTAACACTATTTTAACCACTATAGCCAGCAACACCAATAAAGGTGGCTTGACTGTCGTTACCAAGTGCATTGGTATAGCTAAATACTAAGTTATATGCGTTGCGAATGAACTGAATAACCACTATGAGAAAAATGCGTCATAACTCTGAATATCGTGTCGGACAACAACCGAGTTGAGCACTGTGACACATATCAGCTGTGTTCAACACTACGTTACAAAATATAAATGTGTTGCGCTTCTTGTGCGTTTGTGTCATGCAATTGTTAAATGTCATGTCGAATCAGGCAAATGTTGTGTTAAACACAAGAGATAGGATAAACACCATGTATTACAAGAGCTGAGTTAAACACCGTACACTACAAGAGATAGGATAAACACCATGTATTACAAGAGCTGAGTTAAACACTGTACACTACAATAGAAAGGATAAACACCATGTATTACAAGAGCTGAGTTAAACACTGTACACTACAAGAGATAGGATAAACACCATGTATTACAAGAGCTGAGTTAAACACTGTACACTACAAGAGTTAGGATAAACACCATGTATTACAAGAGCTGAGTTAAACACCGTACACTACAATAGATAAGATAAACACCATGTATTACAAGAGCTGAGTTAAACACTGTACACTACAAGAGTTAGGATAAACACCATGTATTACAAGAGCTGAGTTAAACACTGTACACTACAAGAGATAAGATAAACACCATGTATTACAAGAGCTGAGTTAAACACTGTACACTACAAGAGTTAGGATAAACACCACGTATTACAAGAGCTGAGTTAAACACTGTACACTACAAGAGATAGGATAAACACCATGTATTACAAGAGCTGAGTTAAACACTGTACACTACAAGAGATAAGATAAACACCATGTATTACAAGAGCTGAGTTAAACACTGTACACTACAAAAGTTAAGCACCCGTACACTACAAGAGCTGAGGTAAGCACAGTACATTACAAAGATGTTTGTTAAACACCGTATACTATAAAAGATGGTTTAAACAACATACATTATAAGACACGAGTTAAACACAATACACCATAAGAGTTAAGTTACATACCGTACACTACAAGAACTGGATTACATTACAAAGATGTTTGTTTTACACCGTACACTACAAGAACTGGATTACATTACAAAGATGTTTGTTTTACACCGTACACTACAAGAACTGGATTACATTACAAAGATATTTGTTTTACACCGTACACTACAAGAACTGGATTACATTACAAAGATGTTTGTTTTACACCGTACATTACAAGAGTCGAGTTAAGCACAATACACCATACACTATGGAACGTGAATTAAACACCGTGCGCTACAAGGGACAGGTTAAACACCGTGCACTACAAGGGACAGGTCAAACACCGTAAGCTACAATGGACAGGTCAAACACCGTGCACTACAAGGGACATGTCAAACACCGTACACTACAAGGGACAGGCTAAACATCGTACACTACAAGGGACAGATCAAACACCGTACGCTAAAAGGGACAGGTCAAACACCGTACACTACAAAGGACAGGTTAAACACCGTAAGTTACAATGGACAGATCAAACACCGTGCACTACAAGGGACATGTCAAACACCGTACACTACAAGGGACAGGCTAAACACCGTCTCACGTCTATTTCGTTACACAGAGTAACAGAGACCAGTGTTTTCAAGGACAAAGTTACAGCTTAGTTTAGATTCAGTTCATTACAGTCTCGAGGAATTTAATGAACACAAACAATTATCGTCCACAGGAAAATTTTCCATTAGAGAGAAACGCTCATTTGAGAATCATTTAATTTTAGCAAGTTTTCTAAACTATACTTTCAAACCGTGAAACTATTATCCAAAAGGATCTACGTTTTCTGCTTCGCTTTTATCCGGGATGATATATGAGGTTGTCAATACAATATTTAAACAAGAAATGAACACGGATAACAACCAGCGATCCGTTATATAGTCTACCATTTTGATGGTTGCAATTATAACCTTATGATCTGAATTTTTTTCATTATTTAACGTTATTATTGACAGAGAAATATTTTTGATCTTATTTAGAATATTAATTTAGTAACTAAAATAAATCATATTTACCTAAGTAGATGTATAGATTAATGCGTGATATGTTTTGTTAACGTGAAGAACAAAAAACAGCCTAACGTATATTTACATACTCTTAGCTGTTTGCAATTCGTTGTGTTCTATTTCATCCACGTGTTTCCTAAAACGTTTTATTTAGTCTCGAATAACGCAATCAATAGAAAGTAAGATTGTGTCATTTAGTTTTCGAGAATGTAGTTCACCGTTCTACTGCTAACTTCGGTCAGTAATCTTAATAACTAAAATGAAAATATCTTACTTTCACCTACCTAAACCTTGCATATACCTTTACAGATCTTAAGCCCTACATCTCTTGTCAGTATCACGTATCTGTGAGTTATACACTGTGCTTAAAGCCACAGAATAAAGCGCTGTGTCACAGATCTACTGAAAAAACAGTGCAACAATGCTTCTGAGTTATGCAATGTGACTCATAATAACAGTTGAGATAAACATCATTTCATACAGTTATGGCCCGGCATGGCCAAGCGTGTTAAGGCGTGCGACTCGTAATCTGAGGGTCGCGGGTTCGCATCCCCGTCGCGACAAACATGCTCGCCCATTCAACCGAGGGGGCGTTATAATGTGACGGTCAATCCCACTATTCGTTGGTAAAAGAGTAGCCCAAGAGTTGACGGTGGGTGGTGATGACTAGCTGCCTTCCCTCTAGTCTTACACTGCTAAATTAGGGACGGCTAGCGCAGATAGCCCTCGTGTAGCTTTGTGCGAAATTCAAAAAACAAACAAACAAATCTTGACACAGTTGCCGATTTGTGTCACACAAGCCAGTGTCTCAGTAACTTTATAGAAAAAAATCGTTCAGTGAAATTCTTTTTGGTCCAGTTCTTAATATACAAAAAGTCGTTTCTCCCTCCAGGGTGTTATTGTTATTGTAACGTTCATAAAGACATCGAAATATATCAAGGCCTTTATAACTTCTTTAGTGCATAATTCGAGAGAAAGTTTAAATTTTAATAAGTTTAGTTGACATAATATAGTTTTCGCAGCTTCAGAATTATCTTTAACTGGAAGGAACCAAACATGACGTGTAGTTTTACATCCAATTATCTATCTTCCTCAAATGTGCGCTAGTCGTCCATAATTTAGAGGGAAGGCAGCTATGGTCATCACCACCCACCGCAAACTCTTGGGCTACTCCTTTACTAACGAATAGTAGGATCAAGAGTAACATTATAACGACACCACAGCTGAAAGGGCGAACATGTTTAGTGTGATTGGGATTAGAACCCACGACCTTCCAATTACGACTAACCAGGAATATGTATCTGTTAACAATGTTTTTTTCAAGTTTCTATTTACAGATGACTCTTTTGAGAGGGTGTTTGTTAACAATTTTCTTATATTTCTATTTACAGATGACTCTTTTGAGAGGGTGTTTGTTAACAATTTTCTTGTATTTATATCTACAAATGACTCTTTTGAGAGGGTGTTTGTTAACAATTTTCTTGTATTTCTATTTACAGATGACTCTTTTGAGAGGGTGTTTGTTAACAATTTTCTTGTATTTATATCTACAAATGACTCTTTTGAGAGGATGTTTGTTAACAAGTTTCTTGTATTATTATTTACAGATGACTCTTTCGAGAGGATGTTTGTTAACAAGTTTCTTGTATTTCTATTTACAGGTGACTCTTCTGAGAGGGTGTTTGTTAACATGTTTCTTGTATTTCTATTTACAGGTGACTCTTTTGAGAGGATGTTTGTTAACAATTTTCTTGTATTTCTATTTACAGATGACTCTTTTGAGAGGATGTTTGTTAACAAGTTTCTTGTATTTCTATTTACAGATGACTCTTTTGAGATGGTGTTTGTTAACAATTTTCTTGTATTTCTATCTACAAATGACTCTTTTGAGAGGGTGTTTGTTAACAATTTTCTTGTATTTCTATTTACAGATGACTCTTTTGAGAGGGTGTTTGTTAACAATTTTCTTGTATTTATATCTACAAATGACTCTTTTGAGAGGATGTTTGTTAACAAGTTTCTTGTATTATTATTTACAGATGACTCTTTTGAGAGGGGGTTTGTTAACAATTTTCTTGTATTTCTATTTACAGAGACTCTTTTGAGAGGATGTTTGTTAACAAGTTTCTTGTATTATTATTTACAGATGACTCTTTTGAGAGGGTGTTTGTTAACAATTTTCTTGTATTTCTATTTACAGATGACTCTTTTGAGAGGATGTTTGTTAACAAGTTTCTTGTATTATTATTTACAGATGACTCTTTTGAGAGGGTGTTTGTTAACAATTTTCTTGTATTTCTATTTACAGGTGACTCTTTTGAGAGGATGTTTGTTAACAAGTTTCTTGTATTTCTATTTACAGATGACTCTTTTGAGAGGATGTTTGTTAACAAGTTTCTTGTATTATTATTTACAGATGACTCTTTTGAGAGGGTGTTTGTTAACAATTTTCTTGTATTTCTATTTACAGGTGACTCTTTTGAGAGGATGTTTGTTAACAAGTTTCTTGTATTATTATTTACAGATGACTCTTTTGAGAGGGTGTTTGTTAACAATTTTCTTGTATTTCTATTTACAGGTGACTCTTTTGAGAGGATGTTTGTTAACAAGTTTCTTGTATTTCTATTTACAGATGACTCTTTTGAGAGGATGTTTGTTAACAAGTTTCTTGTATTATTATTTACAGATGACTCTTTTGAGAGGGTGTTTGTTAACAATTTTCTTGTATTTCTATTTACAGGTGACTCTTTTGAGAGGATGTTTGTTAACAAGTTTCTTGTATTTCTATCTACAGACGACTCTTTTGAGATGGTGTTTGTTAACAATTTTCTTGTATTTCTATTTACAGGTGACTCTTTTGAGAGGATGTTTGTTAACAAGTTTCTTGTATTTCTATTTACAGGTGACTCTTTTGAGAGGGGGTTTGTTAACAATTTTCTTGTATTTCTACTTACAGATGACTCTTTTGAGAGGGTGTTTGTTAACAATTTTCTTGTATTTCTATTTACAGGTGACTCTTTTGAGAGGATGTTTGTTAACAAGTTTCTTGTATTTCTATTTACAGATGACTCTTTTGAGATGGTGTTTGTTAACAATTTTCTTGTATTTCTATTTACAGGTGACTCTTTTGAGAGGATGTTTGTTAACAAGTTTCTTGTATTTCTATTTACAGGTGACTCTTTTGAGAGGATGTTTGTTAACAAGTTTCTTGTATTTTTACTTACAGGTGACTCTTTTGAGAGGATGTTTGTTAACAAGTTTCTTGTATTTTTACTTACAGGTGACTCTTTTGAGAGGATGTTTGTTAACAAGTTTCTTGTATTTCTATCTACAGGTGACTCTTTTGAGAGGGTGTTTGTTAACAATTTTCTTGTATTTCTATCTATAGGTGACTCTTTAAGAGGATGTTTGTTAACAATTTTCTTGTATTTCTATTTACAGGTGACTCTTTTGAGAGGGTGTTTGTTAACAATTTTCTTGTATTTCTACTTACAGGTGACTCTTTTGAGAGGATGTTTCTTAACAAGTTTCTTGTATTATTATTTACAGATGACTCTTTTGAGAGGGTGTTTGTTAACAATTTTCTTGTATTTCTATTTACAGATGACTCTTTTGAGAGGATGTTTGTTAACAAGTTTCTTGTATTATTATTTACAGATGACTCTTTTGAGAGGGTGTTTGTTAACAATTTTCTTGTATTTCTATTTACAGGTGACTCTTTTGAGAGGATGTTTGTTAACAAGTTTCTTGTATTTCTATTTACAGATGACTCTTTTGAGAGGATGTTTGTTAACAAGTTTCTTGTATTATTATTTACAGATGACTCTTTTGAGAGGGTGTTTGTTAACAATTTTCTTGTATTTCTATTTACAGGTGACTCTTTTGAGAGGATGTTTGTTAACAAGTTTCTTGTATTATTATTTACAGATGACTCTTTTGAGAGGGTGTTTGTTAACAATTTTCTTGTATTTCTATTTACAGGTGACTCTTTTGAGAGGATGTTTGTTAACAAGTTTCTTGTATTTCTATTTACAGATGACTCTTTTGAGAGGATGTTTGTTAACAAGTTTCTTGTATTATTATTTACAGATGACTCTTTTGAGAGGGTGTTTGTTAACAATTTTCTTGTATTTCTATTTACAGGTGACTCTTTTGAGAGGATGTTTGTTAACAAGTTTCTTGTATTTCTATCTACAGACGACTCTTTTGAGATGGTGTTTGTTAACAATTTTCTTGTATTTCTATTTACAGGTGACTCTTTTGAGAGGATGTTTGTTAACAAGTTTCTTGTATTTCTATTTACAGGTGACTCTTTTGAGAGGGGTTTGTTAACAATTTTCTTGTATTTCTACTTACAGATGACTCTTTTGAGAGGGTGTTTGTTAACAATTTTCTTGTATTTCTATTTACAGGTGACTCTTTTGAGAGGATGTTTGTTAACAAGTTTCTTGTATTTCTATTTACAGATGACTCTTTTGAGATGGTGTTTGTTAACAATTTTCTTGTATTTCTATTTACAGGTGACTCTTTTGAGAGGATGTTTGTTAACAAGTTTCTTGTATTTCTATTTACAGGTGACTCTTTTGAGAGGATGTTTGTTAACAAGTTTCTTGTATTTTTACTTACAGGTGACTCTTTTGAGAGGATGTTTGTTAACAAGTTTCTTGTATTTTTACTTACAGGTGACTCTTTTGAGAGGATGTTTGTTAACAAGTTTCTTGTATTTCTATCTACAGGTGACTCTTTTGAGAGGGTGTTTGTTAACAATTTTCTTGTATTTCTATCTATAGGTGACTCTTTAAGAGGATGTTTGTTAACAATTTTCTTGTATTTCTATTTACAGGTGACTCTTTTGAGAGGGTGTTTGTTAACAATTTTCTTGTATTTCTACTTACAGGTGACTCTTTTGAGAGGATGTTTCTTAACAAGTTTCTTCTATTTCTATTTACAGGTGACTCTTTTTAGAGGATGTTTGTTAACAAGTTTCTTGTATTTCTATCTACAGGTGACTCTTTTGAGAGGGTGTTTGTTAACAATTTTCTTGTATTTCTACTTACAGGTGGTCTTTTGAGATGGTGTTTGTTAACAATTTTCTTGTATTTCTATCTATAGGTGACTCTTTTGAGAGGATGTTTGTTAACAAGTTTCTTGTATTTCTGTTTGCAGGTGACTCTTTAAGAGGATGTTTGTTAACAAGTTTCTTGTATTTCTATCTACAGGTGACTCTTTTGAGAGGATGTTTGTTAACAATTTTCTTGTATTTCTATCTATAGGTGACTCTTTTGAGAGGATGTTTGTTAACAAGTTTCTTGTATTTCTGTTTGCAGGTGACTCTTTAAGAGGATGTTTGTTAACAAGTTTCTTGTATTTCTATCTACAGGTGACTTTTTTTAGAGGATGTTTGTTAACAAGTTTCTTGTATTTCTATTTACAGGTGACTCTTTTCAGAGGGTCTTTGTTAACAAGTTTCTTGTATTTCTACTTACAGTTGAATCTTTTGAGAAGGTGTTTTTTTAACAATTTTCTTGTATTTGTATATATAAATGACTCTTTTGAGAGGATGTTTGTTAACAATTTTCTTGGATTTGTATCTATAGGTGACTCTTTTGAGAGGATGTTTGTTAACAAGTTTCTTGTATTTCTTTTTACAGGTGACTCTTTTGAGACGGTGTTTTTTAACAATTTTCTTGTATTTCTATCTACAGGTGACTCTTTTGAGAGGATGTTTGTTAACAAGTTTCTTGTATTTCTATCTATAGGTGACTTTTTTGAGAAGATGTTTGTTAACAATTTTTTTGTATTTCTATCTACAGGTGACTCTTTTGAGAGGATGTTTGTTAACAAGTTTCTTGTATTTCTTTTTACAGGTGACTCTTTTGAGACGGTGTTTTTTAACAATTTTCTTGTATTTCTATTTACAGTTTACTCTTTTGAGAGGATGTTTGTTAAGAAGTTTCTTGTATTTCTACTTACAGGTGACTCTTTTGAGAGGATGTTTGTTAACAATTTTCTTGTATTTCTATTTATAGGTGACACCTTTGAGATACACCTTTGTTCCCAATGTTTCTATCTTTGTTTTGTTTTTGAAATTTCGTACGATTCTTTTCTGTAAGAACTCCGCGAACTGAAAACATTGGATCTCAAGGTTTTGAACCTCAGAATAGATACATTCTAGAACGTTCCGTAACAATCTTTAGAAGTTTTCTCGCTGGTTTTACAATCAGAACATTTTTAATAACATATTCAGTACTTTTAATTTATTTTTCCGACGTCCTTTTTCTCATTTCAATACGCATCGCATATTTATTAGCTCAGATTCTTATCCTAAGATTTTCGGACCATTGTTTTCCAATCATTGTTGAACTTCTGGAACTTATTCCAATTTTTAACTTGAATTGTCTTCAAAGCAATAATAAAAGATTCTGAATATCACGCAACTTCTGTTTTTACTTTCCAATCATTCGTCATCGATATAACCAGCATTTGGTTTTGGTTTTGTTTGTTTCTGTAAAGTGTTTTCTTGTAAAACTCGAGTCAAAATCCATATCGATCACCCAGGAAAAGATTTATTTTTATCTGTAGTTTGCCCGCTCATGCTTCAACTATAAAAAAATATAAAGTAGGACACACTAAAAATGTTCCATACTGATATATTCAAAAAAGTTAACACCGTAAAACAAACACTGTATTTCTGGAAAGTTTGGCGCAATAAAAACAATCATTTCAGGAACTTCTGCTTTCTGATAATTCATTAGTAAGCCTGAGGAAATTACATTCTGAAAGTTACGTTTTGATACCGACGGTGTGATAATGTTTAGTCTTGAGTTAAAATTTTAAACAAAATTACAAACAGAACATTTATTACAGTAAGGACGGCCATTTTTAGGAATTAGAAACACAAAAGACGGACATTTCTGAGAATTTTACAATAGTAAACACAGGGGATAAGATGATTCAGTGTCAATGCTATTTGACAACACCTACCTCCACCTCTTGGGCTACATTTTATGCGCGAATAATGGAATCGACTGTCACGTTCTAATGCTAAAAGGATGAGAAGGTACCGCAACTGAATTTGAACTTGCGACCCTCAGATTGCCATGACCACAAGGCCATACCAGGCTACTTTTTTTACTTGTTTCCAAGAAAAACAAAACAAAAATTGTTTACTTGTTTCCAAGAGAAAAGAAAACATGACCGTCATGCTTTAAAGCTTGTAGTAGCTGTCTCCTCCGTATTCTTGATTGGTTACAGGCTTATGATGTTATTAGGTTAAAGCGCATATTTTCATTTGGTCACTAGTTTATGGTATTAAAACCTTAAGACATATCTTCTAAGCTGGTCCTTAGTTTGTGATGTTAGAAGTTTACGATAATTTTAGAGCCATTTGAGGTTCAGTGATAAAATAATTTAATAAATTATTATTACATTTTCTTACAGAACAGGCCCCCTGTTGATATATTTCTACACTACATTATTTCAGTTTGCAATGAAACACTCGAGTAAACGTCTTTGTGTTGGTTGTTTTTTTAAATATATCGTGTATGTCAAAGGCTATTAGAGATTCCTGTCTTGTGCCAGAGGTCAACCATGGAAGGTTCCAAAAAAAAATGACATTTGAAACGATGAAATGGCTGACACACACGTTCCTTCAAGACAGATTTTCAAAGCTTAAAGTTTTGCTGTTGGCACTAACGTGGCGGTATTGATAGTACTCCTCTCAAGAAGTCTTTGTGAATGATGATAAGTCGATGATCCCTGAGGCCGAAGCAGCCTGATCGATCAGCTTGAATTTCATATCAGACACATTTAATTAAATCTGGATTTTTCCTAGGCGAACAAATGATTGACTGCGAGTTGTTGTATTTTTATATATATATATATACAGAGGGATGTTCAGTACGACAATATCTAATAGAGTTTTTAAGCGTGTATACAGAGACAAATTGTTTTCAAGAAATAAAATCTCTTTCGGCTTTTAGCTTTGCTGGGAACATCGGTATTAAAATGTAGTTATTAGAAAGCCAATACGACTTAATTCAAAATTTCCCCAAGTTTCAGGACTCGATAATAGAAATCTAAAACCAAACTTTGGCGTTAGTGTTCCTGGCATGAAATGGCGTTTCAGAATTATTAACAGCATTCAAGGTGTTCAAACTACCTAAGTCCAGCCATTAACATCCACAGCATTCAAGGTGTTCAAACTACCTAAGTCCAGCCATTAACATCCACAGCATTCAAGGTGTTCAAACTACCTAAGTCCAGCCATTAACATCCTTTTAAGTTTTAAAATGGGTCACATTTAGTTTGATAATCATCTTGCTAACGTACAACATGTCTGATGACCCATGTGAAGTGGTTATATTTCACTTGATAACTCACTTGTTTGGTTAGGTTATAACATGTCTGATGACCCATGTGAAGTGGTTATATTGCACTAGATGGCTGACTTATTCGGTTACAACATATCTGATGACCTATGTCAAAGGGTTATGTTTCATTGATAACTCACTTGTTCGGTTACATATCTGATGACCCATGTGAAACGGTTATATCTCACTAGATGACTGACTTGTTGAATTACATCACGTTTCATGTGAAATGGTTATAGCTCAATTGATGGTTAATTTGTTGTATTACAGCTTATCTCGTGACTCATATCAATTGGTTATATCTCACTAGATGACTAACTTGTTCGATTACAGTTTGTATGACGACACTATGAAATGGTCATATCTAACTTGATGACTGACCTATTCGTTCACAGCTTGTGTGAAGACCCATGTGTTGGACGCATCTCATTTGATGCTAGCATGTTGGATTAAAATCGTTTGATGAACCACAAGATTGAAGTCACGTGCCACTTGATGGTGAAATTCCTGAACTACAACATATTCGATAATTCACGTGTCTTATTGCGTCACATTCACACGATCAATTACTGGAAGATCTATATACTTATATTTAGTTCTGTTTAATGGTCGACTCTACTCTGTCTGTTTAATGTGGTATTAAAACAATCCTTTATCAAAAGTTGAGCCTTCAGTTTACGATAATAATAAATCATAGTAATCTCTCTAGACCTTGACAAAGATACTTTGTCCAATATTCATATAATCAACATGATTCGAAAGCTGAAATGATGTTTGTTTTGAATTTCGCAGAAAGCTACACGAGGACTATCTGCGCTAGCCGTCCCTAATTTAGCAGTGTAAGACTAGAGGTAAGGCAGCTAGTAATCACCACCCACCGCCAACTCTTGGGCCACTCTTTTACCAACGAATAGTTGAATTGACCGTAACATTATAACGGACCCACGGCTGAAAGGGCATGTATAGTGCGACTGGGATTCGAACCCGCGACCCTCAGATTATGAATCGAACGCCTTAACACGCTTGGCCATGCCGGGCCTCAGCTACAATGAAAAGTATGATTGTGTCATGGTCGAATAACTTTTGGTAACTTATGTTTTTTCTATATTTATGAGGTTTTTCTTTACTTTAAAACAATCATTATATCGTAACCCGAATTACTTGACTTATAAAGAACGTTATAATGTTACACTTAATTTGTTTTTCGGTTATTGAACAGTTGAGTCACTACTTAACGATTAAACTTCAGGTTTATTTCTTGTCATTAGAGTGTATTTGTGTGTGTTTTCTGAAAGCAAAGCCACATCGAGCCATGTGCTGTGTCCACCGAGGGAAATCGAACCACTCATTTTAGAGTTGTATATCCGAAGACTTTCCGCTGTATTAGCGGGGAACTTTCATTAGAGACTAAATTTAAAATATTATTTCATTCGTAATCTCCTATGAGATATAATTTCCCTGGAAATTTAAAGGAAGAATACATTATTATTATTATTTGAATCGTGAGCTCGGATGTAATGAGCTTTTAACTATAATTATTTAATAGAATAATTGGTAATACTAATAAAAGATTGTGTATCTATACAGGCTGATAATTTGAGGTATCCTTTACATATGTTAACCGTGTAGTAAAGATGTGTTTACTTACATATGCTTGGTTGGTTGTTTGGATCTAAGAACAAAGCTAAACCATGAGCTATCTGTGCTCACTTACATGTGAAAGATGTTACGGCCTGGCAAGGCCTGGTAGCTAAGACACTTGATTGGAAAGCTTTAGGTTACGAATTCGAATGCCGTCACTGAAATGTTTGTACTTTTAGCTGATGGGGTGTTATAATGTGACGGTAAACCCCATTATTCACTGGTGAAGAGTTGTCGGGGATGTATGTTGTGGAACATAGCTTCCCTCTCTATAGTTTATTACTTCAAAATGATGAACGATTAGGGCACATCGCCCTCGAGTGAGTTTGCGTAAAAATTAAGAAACAAAAACTATTGACGGAATTAGAGATTTTCCCTAAAGATTACCCGGATGTATAAAAGAAACAAAATTCCTGAAAATTAAAGTTTGAGTAAAGCTATACGAGGGCTATCTGCGCTAGCCGTAACAAGACTGGAGGGAAGACAGCTAGTTTTCAACACCCATCGTCAACTATAAGACTACTCTTTTACTAACGAATAGTGGGATTGACCGTCACTTTATAACGCCCTCGCGACTGGAAAAGCGAGCAAGTTTGGTGCGACGGGGATTCGAACCCGCGACCCTCAGATTACGAATCGAACGCCATCTATAGCGTCGTACACTGAAGTAAATTGATAGAATTTTTGTTTATAAATACTGGTGGTTTGTTTGTGTGTTTTCGGATATTCACGCAAGGCTACGCAAGAGATAGGTACATTAATCGCCCCTAATTTCCTCGATAGGGTCGTCTATTTTAATTACTCAAACCACTATCCAGTAGTGAGTTGTCTGTCAGTTACTAAAGTAACGTCACATAACACTTAACGTTGCACCCTGTGCAGTAACGCGTGCGCACGCCTTGAATCACAAGAAGAAATATACACATTGTAGGCTAAAACACATCGTGATACACGAACGTAAAAAAACGAGAAATAAAAATATTTCTTGGTTTTGATTTTGGTTTTATTTATGTCTGAATCGAAACACTCTCTGGGATCGTGTGGAAGTACATCTAGTTTTAAACTGGTAAATAATACGAAATTCAATTGGTCAAAAGTATCTACCACCAATAATTAGGCTACTTATGACCGACTAATTACTGAGGTTTACTGGTCACCATCATGCTGTATTCACAGATCCAAAGGTCGGAGCTCGATTTGTTTTGTTGTTTTACAATTAGGGTAAAGAGACGTGAACATTAGAGAAACAGATCTCCCACTTGAAACCATAACCTCTAGACCATTTTCACTTTGAAGTGCTTTTGTTGTTACATTTTTTTATCTGTCGATTTGCGTTCCTATTTTTTGTTTGTTTTGAAGATTTTGCTCTGCCTACCATGGGTATCGAAACCCGGTTTTTAGCGTTATAAGTCCCCAGATTAAGCAGGTATTTCTAAAAGAACCTAAAACTTTCTAGTTGCGTAGCAGGAGCTAACATTGTTAAATACAAATAACAAAGGAACATAAATGCGATCGAAATAAAAACCATAAAATATAAATGTTTATATGAAGAGGTAACAGAAACTTCTCAAAAAAATAAGGGGAGGAAACAGACTGATTCGTTTTCAGGGAAATCCACGCGCACCCTAACGACTTATTGTCATGCAATAAATACGTTACCATTGAACATAACTCAAATCGTCTATTTCAACGACGTTAATCGGCGAAGTGTACTTCCGCCCACGAAGCCACGTTACTTGAAGTCGAAGTGAAACCGAGTCACGAAATCTATTAAACGGTTATTTCCTTAAGAGCCATTTTAGAAGTTAAACCTAGCTGAATAGTGTATGTTTATGCAAATATGTCATTACTTAATAGGTCGTAAATGATTCACCATTTAAAAACAGCGATTTATGTTATCTTCTTTAAGATAATTTATTCTTTTTATAATCAGATTATTTTTTTCTCGTCGTGAAAATCGTAAATACAAAATTTATTATGAAATGCTTCGAAATAACGTTCCCTCTTTTAAAACACTGTATTCCAATTTTGGCATTCAGAACGTTAAGTAACTTATTTCGCGCATGTTAAATCTGAAACTTTTAAATCTCAGATTTAATGAAAATTGAGGAATCTATCAATCACATACAAAGAAAACAAAATACGATTTTGTTAGCTTGTATCTGGACCAGGCGTGGCCAGGTGGTTAAGGCACTCGACTCGTAGTCTGAGGGTCAAATTAGGGACGATTAGAGCAGGTATCCCACATGTAGCTTTGCGCAAAATTCCAAAACCAACCAACAACTTAGTGTTTATTTGTTTTGAATTTCGCGCAAAGCTACTCGAGGGCTATTTGTGCTAGCCGTTCATAATTTAGCAGTGTAAGACTAGAGGGAAGGCAGCTAGTTATCACCACCCACCGCCAACTCTTGGGCTACTCTTTTACCAACGAATAGTGGGATTGACCGTCACATTATAACGCCCCCACGGCTGAAAGGGGCGTGCATGTTTGGTGCGACCGGGATTCGAATTCGCGACCCTCGGATTACGAGTCGAACGCCTTACCCCACCTGGCCATCCCGGGCCACCACCTAGTGAAAAACCTTTAAAACTAGTCATCTGATTGTGTTTTTGTATCATTTTTGATTAATTGTCAGTGTTTCTTTTATCCTTGCTAGGACTAATACATTTCTGAAGTAGTGTGGCATTTTGCAGAGATGCTGACTACAGTGAGATTTTGTACTTCGTAGCGGTTAGCACACCGAGTTGAAGATTAGAAGGTTTAAGATTTACATTGTAATACCGCCATTAAGGTGAGCAATTCCCACATGGGTGCGAAATAAGACTTACAGCCGATTTCATTTGTCGGGTCAAACCCAGGCAGATCTTTATGAGGATTAGTCACTGGTCAATAAGTAACATTAGAGAAGACAGTACTTCATCGCTATTGGTCTATGACAGTACATATGTTTGTAATGTATTATTCATATTTTACGCACGTGAGATAGACCAGTCAAATTAAAAACCCTTCTAATAATAAGATAGAGTCGTTCTTGATATTTGACTAATGGTCAAAGAAAAGACAATCGCACAGTAATGTCCATCGTCCTAAAGACTACATCCGTTTGCTCGAACCGAATGTTGGTGCTGACTGTAACTTCAATAAAATTTGTGAACCCAATTACAGGCACTCGTTCCACATCCCGATACGTCCTCCAGCCCTACTTGACCATTTTTATTGTTATTATTTCTGCCATGAGATCTTATTCGTCATCGTGGCTAGTGGACGGACGTATTTCTAGGAAACGGCTTTGAAAACACGAAAGCACGCAAAGAATGTTTTCGTTCAAACAGTCAGCCGCAATAGTCACTAATACTACAAAAAGAAGGTTTGTTGAACGTGACACGCCTTTATTTCTGGACCCTTTGAATGAGTGTTCTTTATCAGGTTTGTCTTGTGGACGTAACACACAATAAGAGGAAACCATTACCAATAATATCATTTCAACTCGAATTAATCACACAAGGTGTCGTGGTTGTCTTGCTGAAAACAAAGCCAGTGTTTCGTGTCATTCAAGAAACTGAAAATATATCTGTGTAGTTGTCACCAAGTGTACAAATTGATTGTATATAAACAGGTAGCGTATAATGATGAAATTGATATATCTATATATCTATTTCTTATATTGTTTTCTTAGTATACGTTGGACAAAAGAACTTCAGTTTCAACCAGTAAAGACGAGTTTTTTATAAAGAACTTGAGTTTCAACCAATAAAAACGAGTTTTTAATAAAGAACTTCAGTTTCAACCAAGAAAGACGAGTTTTTTATAAAGAATTTCAGTTTCAACCAATAAAAACGAGTTTTTTATAAAGAATTTCAGTTTCTACCAATAAAAACGAGTTTTTTATAAAGAACTTCAGTTTCAACCAATAAAGACGAGTTTTTATAAAGAACTTCAGTTTCAACCAATAAAGACGAGTTTCTTTTATAAGAAACTTCAATTTCAACCAATAAAAACAAGTTTTTTGATAAAGAACTTCAGCTTCAACCAGTAAAGACGAGTTTTTTATAGAGAACTTCAGTTTCAAACAATAAAGACGATGTTTTTATAAAGAATTTCAGTTTCAACCAATAAATACGAGCTTTTATGCTTTCGTGAAAGACACTTGATGGCAGACTTTAATAAAGTATTAAACAAAAAATACAGAACAAGAAATCGCTTTCAAGAACTGTGTTGTTAGATACAAAAGCCATTAATGTGTGTTACAGTTATGTGTTATAAACAGTAAAGTGATCTTTTTGTATTATGTTTCCAGAAATTAATTGTTAGATATAAAGTACTGCCGCCCGTTGCCGTAAAATTAACTTCTTGGGAATGAACATAGGTGGCGCTTCCCTGCAGAAATACTTTTGTCAACTGATGTAACGGAATGTTTGTTTGTTTTTTAATTTCGCACAGAGCTACACGAGGACTGTCTGCTCACGCTGTCACCTAATTTAGCAGTGTAAGACTAGAGGGATGGCAGCTAGTCATCACCACCCACCGCCACCTCTTGGGTTACTCTTTTACCAATAAGTAATAAGATTCACCGTCACATTATAACGCCACCACGGCTGAAAGGGCGACCATGTTTGGTGTGACAGGGATGACGTAACGGAGATGAAAGTTTGAACTGGTATATTAGTTTAAGTTTTAAGTGTATCTCGTCAACACACAAGCATTCATCGTGATCTCAAGACTTCAACTGAACATCAAACTCAGACATTCGCTGGATATAAATAAAGTCGTGTAATACTGACATTGCTTTAAGAATGAAATAAGAAAGAGAATAAATAATACAGACAAAATCATTAATCTCCACCCCACAAACAAGGTCAGCTTGTATGCATAATGAAATAGGCTTAAGACTGGCGTGAATATTGATTCAGGATAGACTAGTCACACTTACAGGATAGCCGCCTTGGTTTCGCGTTGGGCCTCGAGCTATAGCGACATCTGGAGACTACAGAACAAGAAAGTGCTTAAAGAATGCTTAAAGATTTAAAAAAAAAATACACATTAACGTTAGTTAAAATAAATGGTCAAAGCTTAAGGGACATTCTATTTCAGCTAAGCCTCACACAAGACCAACATCAGAGAAATCAATATGGTCGATCAATACACGTGCCACATAGCGTTCATATTGGAAAGGCTTATAAAAGTACTTTTCTATTTAAAATCAAACACACACAAACGCGCTGGGACCGGAAGGTAGTAAAATGTTCTTAGGTAGTAAATCTAATCTTAATGTTCTTTATAAAATACAAGTGGCAAAAGTCAATTTTTAACGCGTATCGATAATTCGAAAATGTCAGTATAACAAACAAGCCGAAATGAGTTAGAAACTGATATTGTTGAAAAAAAAAAGAAACATAAACCAACGTTTCATTTTAATTCCGTACCGATTCGTATTTGGATTACATTCTCTTCACATATATTGCAAATACCCGTTTCACACATTTTTTCTTTAGTTCTATAAGTTGAATAATAGTCCAGCAAATGTTGCACAAATAACACATTTCTCAGTTTGCAGCTGGTTAAATAGATTCACAATTACCCTGACTTCAAAATAACTTATTTAGTTTCGTTATTGTTTGCTTGTTTGTTTTATTTCGCGCAAAGCTACTCGAGGGCTATCTGCGCTAACCGTACCTAATTTTGCAGTGCAAGATTAGAGGGAAGGCAGCTAGTCGTCACCACCCACTGCCAACTCTTGGGCTACTCTTTTACCAATGAATAGTGGGATTGACTCTCACATTATAACGCCCCCACGGCTGGGAGGGCGAGCATATATGGTGTGACAGAGATTCGAACACGTGACCCTCAGATTACGAGTGGAGTGCCTTCACCACCTGGCCACGTCGGGCCAGGCCTTAGTGAAACGTGACTTTAGTGGTTTTGGAATAACAAGCGTAGTTTTTCTCTTTTTAGTTTTCAACTGAGTTTGTTGTAAAGCGAAAATCTCAGTTCCGGGTTTCTGAGAGCAATTTTGTTTTTCGTTGTTCATAATTAATAAATCCATAGGAAAAATGAAACAGGTCAGAGAAAACTGTTGTCACTTGTAATGAGCTGAAAGGAAAAGTCAAGTTTGAAATTATTTAAACTTGTTCTACTTGCTGAAGGCAGATAATGAGAGACAGTCAATTTACATTAGTCTGCGTCAATTTACATTAGAACGGGTCAACGACAACAAAACTTCGACTTACAAGTTATCCTCTCTGGCTTCGAACAGCTTTTCCTGTCAACACCGACGCTGGAAGACACCTATGAGTTGACGAGGTGATCACCAGGAAAGTAAGAGAGAAATGGGTTTCCATATGTTTGTGAAAGAAGCATTTAACCCTTTGTAAGTAAATATATTTTCCAAAGTTTCATCTTGCTTCGGGCATTGGATAATTAACATCTCATTGGAATACCTGAGTCGAGGTAATTAGTAGCAACGGATGTGATACTTTACATCAGAAAATCTTAGTTGAGTTAATTCTATTATAAACTTCGAAATTACGTTTATAGGGTTAAGAAGGAAAGATGTTAACTGGTTTATATGTAGACAAAGAATTATCTATATATCAGCACAAAATGTTTATAGGTTTTCAACACCTATTCTACCACTTTATATATAGAAAAATTATATATATTAATGCAATTTTCTTTTTACATTTTAAAATACATTTTTTGTTTGAATTTCGCACAAAGCTACTCGAGGACTATCTGTGCTAGTCGTCCCTAATTTAGCAGTGTAAGACTAGAGGTAAGGCAGCTAGTCATCACCACCCACCGCCAACTCTTGGGCTACTCTTTTACCAACGAATAGTGGGATTGACCGCACCATTATAACGCCCCCACGGCTGAAAAGGCGAGCATGTTTGGTGTGACGGAGATTCGAATCCGCGAACCTCAGTTTACGAGTGGAACGCCTTAACCAACCAGGCCATGCCGGACCTTTTAAAGTACATTATATTTTATATGAGTCTATAGAATCATAGATAAATAGAACAAATTATTTATCTGTTACTCTAAATAATGTTCTTACTTTTTAACATATGATGTGCTATTTTAAATTATATAATAGTTTTTCTGTCTATCACTAGAAGCATCTTATATACCTTTTTAATATATTCCTTACTGTTTTATATACAGATATAACAATCTGTCTCTTACTTTCGGCCTGGCATGGCCAAGCGTGTTAAGGCGTGCGACTCGTAATCCGAGGATCGCGGCTTCGCATCCCGGTCGCGCCAAACATGCTCGCCTTTTCAGCCGTGGGGGCGTTATAAAGTGACGGTCAATCCCACTATTCGTTGGTAAAAGAGTAGCCCAAGGGTTGGCGGTGGGTGGTGATGACTAGCTGTCTTCCCTCTAGTCTTACAATGCTAAATTAAGGACGGCTAGCACAGATAGCCCTCGAGTAGCTTTGTGCGAAATTCAAAAACAAACAATCTGTCTATCACTTCAACTAATTTCAATCCGTTTTAAAGCACACCACACTGTTTTATGTATGTGTATCGCACAATTAGTGACCTTTATTTATTTTTATACCGTAACTGAAGGTAAGAGGTTGAAGGTCGTTTTCTAGTAACTTTTAATATTTTACGAATTTAACATAAAATGCAAGATACACACTTTATTCATATTTAACAAAGAAATGGATTTATTTCATTACAGAACAGTTACTAGCCTTGAATTTTATTTTAGTACATCTTTCCGACGTTTATGATAATTCTAAAGCAATGCATTCCGTCTTGTTGGGAGGACCAATGATCATTCCAGCTTAAACATTTCCTTCAGATCGATTAAATACGCAATGCTCGTCTACAACGTTACATCAGATCAGTCCAAACTATTTTTAATGAATTGAGGTCTGTAAAGGCCATTTCGGGACCTTTATCTTTGATTTCTTAAAAACATTCCAGAGTTTACTTAGCTGTACGTTTTTGTTGGTTGGAAGATAAAGCTTTCGCCAATCAGTCTACGAGTAGATGGTATCTTTTACTTTGTAGAAAGGGTTATGACTTGAAAATATTATATTTTACATTGTAGAATGTGTTGAGACTTGGAGATGGTTTATTTTATTTTGTAGAATGTGTTGAGACTTGTAAATAGTACATTTTACTTTGCAGAATGTGTTGGAACTTGTAGATGGTATATTTTATTTTGTAGAATGTGTTGAGACTTGGAAATAGTACATTTTACTTTGTAGAATGTGTTGGAACTTGTAGATGGTATATTTTACTTTATAGAATGTGTTGAGACTTGGAAATAGTACATTTTACTTTGTAGAATGTGTTGGAACTTGTAGATGGTATATTTTACTTTACAGAATGTGTTGAGACTTGGAAATAGTACATTTTACTTTATAGAATGTGTTGGAACTTGTAGATGGTATATTTTACTTTATAGAATGTGTTGAGACTTGGAAATAGTACATTTTACTTTATAGAATGTGTTTGAACTTGTAGATGGTATATTTTACTTTACAGAATGTGTTGAGACTTGGAAATAGTACATTTTACTTTATAGAATGTGTTGGAACTTGTAGATGGTATATTTTACTTTATAGAATGTGTTGAGACTTGGAAATAGTACATTTTACTTTGCAGAATGTGTTTGAACTTGTAGATGGTATATTTTACTTTACAGAATGTGTTGAGACTTGGAAATAGTACATTTTACTTTGCAGAATGTGTTTGAACTTGTAGATGGTATATTTTACTTTATAGAATGTGTTGAGACTTGGAAATAGTACATTTTACTTTATAGAATGTGTCGGAACTTGTAGATGGTATACTTTACTTTACAGAATGTGTTGAGACTTGGAAATAGTACATTTTACTTTGCAGAATGTGTTTGAACTTGTAGATGGTATATTTTACTTTATAGAATGTGTTGAGACTTGGAAATAGTACATTTTACTTTGCAGAATGTGTTTGAACTTGTAGATGGTATATTTTACTTTATAGAATGTGTTGAGACTTGGAAATAGTACATTTTACTTTGCAGAATGTGTTTGAACTTGTAGATGGTATATTTTACTTTATAGAATGTGTTGAGACTTGGAAATAGTACATTTTACTTTGCAGAATGTGTTTGAACTTGTAGATGGTATATTTTACTTTATGGAATGTGTTGAGACTTGGAAATAGTACATTTTACTTTGCAGAATGTGTTGGAACTTGTAGATGGTATATTTTACTTTACAGAATGTGTTGAGACTTGGAAATAGTACATTTTAGTTTGCAGTAAGTCAATTTAGCGAATCCTTTTAGGAATGCATAGCGAAACGTTGAGGCCCTACTGACCAAAATAACTACTTTAATTAAATGTAAATTGGTTTATAAGGTAATTAAATGACCAACATTAGATTCATTTCATAGCATAAGACAAAGCATTACAAAACTGAAAAGTTCGATACCTTTCAAAACTTAAAAGAATTATTATCCTAGTAGGTTGGGCACGACTCCTATATGCGCTAGCCGTCCTTAATTTTGCAGCAGGGAAGACAGCTAGCCATCACCACCCACCGCCAACTCTTGAGCTACTCTTTTACCAACGAATAGTGAGATTCACCGTCACATTACAACGCCCCATAGGCTGAAAGAGCGAGCACGTTTGGTGTGATGGGGATTCGAACCCATGACCTTCAAATTACGAGTCGAACGCCCGAAACACCTGGCTATTCCGAACCTCAATAACTGCTTACGAAATCAAGTTAAAAATAAATAAACGTTGCTTTGAAATATCACGATACTGGTGCATCTAGAGACTTAAAAAAGAAACTAGACACGAGAGTTTTAGCCGGTTTATAGTTTTTGTTTGTTTTAGCCGGACAACGAAAAGTAAGTGGTTATGAAGTAAATAAATCAGACCGTATTTTAGGAAACAATAATTACTGGCAATAAAAAATAAATACAAACGATAAAATATACGATAAGTTATGTTCTGGTGAAATTGTTAATTATTCACAGAGTAAAATGAGGAAGTAATGGGCGATAATTATGTATCATTATGACGGCAAACATAGGCGAATGTTAGTAAGATATTAATCACCATGATGGAAACATGGAACATGGTCAAGTTGAACGAGGAAACCGTGGCGAGAATTGGAAAACAACAAATCCGCAACGTTAAATCGTTTCATGCCCGTTTCAATTGTCGTTAAAGACTGATGGAAGGATGATAAAGGTGATTCATGAGCTAATACACTAATGTTCATACAAACAGTTAATACACTAAAGTTCATACAAACAGTTGATACACAAAAGTTCATACAAACGGTTGATACACAAAAGTTCATACAAACAGTTAATACACTAAAGTTCATACAAACAGTTAATACACTAACGTTCATACAAACAGTTGATACACTAACGTTCATACAAACAGTTTTAATACACTAACGTTCATACAAACAGTTGATACACTAACGTTCATACAAACAGTTAATACACTAACGTTTATACAAACAGTTGATACACAAAAGTTCATACAAACAGTTAATACACTAACGTTCATACAAACAGTTGATACACTAACGTTCATACAAACAGTTAATACACTAACGTTTATACAAACAGTTGATACACTAATGTTCATACAAACAGTTGATACACTAATGTTCATACAAACAGTTGATACACTAACGTTCATACAAACAGTTTTAATACACTAACGTTCATACAAACAGTTGATACACTAACGTTCATACAAACAGTTTTAATACACTAACGTTCATACAAACAGTTGATACACTAACGTTCATACAAACAGTTGATACACTAACGTTCATACAGACAGTTAATACACTAACGCTCATACAAACAGTTAATACACTAACATACATACAAACAGTTGATACACTAAAGTTCATACAAACAGTTGATACACTAACGTTCATACAAACAGTTAATACACTAAAGTTCATACAAACAGTTAATACACTAAAGTTCATACAAACAGTTGATACACAAAAGTTCATACAAACAGTTAATACACTAATGTTCATACAAACAATTAATACACTAACATTCATACAAACAGTTGATACACAAAAGTTCATACAAACGGTTGATACACAAAAGTTCATACAAACAGTTGATACACTAACGTTCATACAAACAGTTAATACACTAACGTTCATACAAACAGTTGATACACTAATGTTCATACAAACAGTTGATACACTAACGTTCATACAAACAGTTTTAATACACTAACGTTCATACAAACAGTTGATACACTAACGTTCATACAAACAGTTGATACACTAACGTTCATACAAACAGTTAATACACTAACGTTCATACAAACAGTTAATACACTAACATACATACAAACAGTTGATACACAAAAGTTCATACAAACAGTTGATACACTAACGTTCATACAAACAGTTAATACACTATAGTTCATACAAACAGTTAATACACTAAAGTTCATACAAACAGTTAATACACTAAAGTTCATACAAACAGTTGATACACAAAAGTTCATACAAACAGTTAATACACTAAAGTTCATACAAACAGTTGATACACAAAAGTTCATACAAACAGTTAATACACTAAAGTTCATACAAACAGTTAATACACTAACGTTCATACAAACAGTTGATACACAAAAGTTCATACAAACAGTTAATACACTAACGTTCATACAAACAGTTGATACACTAAAGTTCATACAAACAGTTAATACACTAATGTTCATACAAACAATTAATACACTAACATTCATACAAACAGTTGATACACAAAAGTTCATACAAACAGTTAATACACTAAAGTTCATACAAACAGTTAATACACTAAAGTTCATACAAACAGTTGATACACAAAAGTTCATACAAACAGTTAATACACTAAAGTTCATACAAACAGTTAATACACTAACGTTCATACAAACAGTTGATACACAAAAGTTCATACAAACAGTTAATACACTAACGTTCATACAAACAGTTGATACACAAAAGTTCATACAAACATTTGACACACTAAAGTTCATACAAACAGTTAATACACTAATGTTCATACAAACAGTTAATACACTAACGTTCATACAAATAGTTGATACACTAACGTTCATACAAACAGTTAATGAACCCCCCCTCCCCCAGGAGTAACTCTGTGGTTTCAGTTAAATAATTAGAATAGACATCGCTTTCTTGGTACGAAATTATCTTGTTACATCACGACGTAACTTTAGGGTTAGATTGAAAACATTAAACACATCACCATGACGTAACTATCTAGTTTGATTAAGAATATTAAACACATCACCATGACGTAACTATCTGGTTTGTTTGAGAATATTAAACACATCACCATGACGTAACTATCTAGTTTGATTAAGAATATTAAACATATCACCATGACGTAACTATCTGGTTTGATTGAGAATATTAAACATATCACCATGACGTAACTATCTGGTTTGATTGAGAATATTAAACACATCCCCATGACGTAACTATCTGGTTTGTTTGAGAATATTAAACACATCACCATGACGTAACTATCTGGTTTGATTGAGAATATTAAACACATCACCATGACGTAAATATCTGGTTTCAGTATGACTGTTTCCAAGTGTCTGTTTCAGACATTTCTTCTAATGAAATTTAAGTCCAATCTACTTTAATATAAACAGAATCCCCCATTAACCGTTTACCCTCGTATTGCTAATAATAAACGCACGAGAATCAACAAAATATACCTTAAAAAATTTGTTTTGTGAATTTTCCGATAGGTGTCGAAGCTGGTGTTTGAGAGTATACAATTTTTTTAACCCAGTTCTTTCCGTCAAACATCCATTACTCTTTAAGTTTTAATAGGTTTAGTACAATGTACAAAATACGTACTAACGCATCCATTGCAGGTTGTTTGTTTAACATTACAGAGTTACCAACGGAATGTTTACGACGGTCACGTTACATTACTTTTAAGCTATTAAGCCTGCTCTTTTAGACATATTTTTAGGACCAATCAGAATAATTTTGATGTTTTTTTTGTTTTCTATTTATTTGTTTCTTCTTCTAAGATTTCGAATCTGAAGGATTTCTCGTTTATAAGTTCTCTTTTGTGACAAATAACAATGACCATAAACCAGACATCACCAATTATCTCTCCAGAGCACAGAAGATTATGTGTTTATAATTGGTCTATCCGCGTAATCTGCAGAAAAGAAAAAAAGACATAATATCTTATTACTCTATTACAAGGAATACTACGTAGACATATTTGTGTCAGGTATTGTCACGTCCGATTTGTTTTCTATATTTCAGGCTTCCTGGTGGTTATAGGAGCTCGCAGTTTGAGGGTCGTTGGTTCGAATCCCGTCACCGATGATACTGTACATTCAACCTTTGAGGCACTGTAATGGTCGATCAATCCCACTAGTCGTTGATAAGAGTTTGATGCTAGTTGGCGCTGTCTAGTTGACTTTTCTCTTGCTTACCACTTCAAAATTAGGAACGGATAGCTTACATATTCCTCAAGTAGCCTTACGCAAAATACAAGCAATATTCGGACAGGGTATAAAAAATAATTTTTACCACAGTCGTTCCGTTGTGACAACACGACATGTGAACTAGCTGATAAGCTAAAAAATTCTTAAGGAATAATATATTTTTTACAAGAAAAACGCTTAAAATTCGTACGTCATTAACATTCGATAAGCAGTTGTGTATTTATTTAGTAAGCGAGTGAGAGGCGTTGAGGTGAAATTACGTAATTACAATCCACTCGATTTTCCGAAAGTTTTAAATTCCTTTCGCTTAGAAAAATATATTTCCAGCACCAACGCCTCCTCGCTTATGAATTAATTAAAATTTCTTTATCATATTGGGAAGTAACAAGTGTTATGCACGTGGAGATGTTACTTGCTACACAGTTTGTTACCGTAATAAACCGAATACGTTCTGCTTCCGTTTATCGCGGGTTAATGAATTTCCCGATAAAACTTGGCATCTCTGCAGTTCGTGTAAACTCGGTTAATTGAACATCACTGGATAAACCTTGTATATTTTTAATAAATGAGCACTTGGCAAGTTTTTCTCTTTATTATTCTGTAGCAGTGTTGGTTTGAGCCTTGATAGGTTTCGATAGAGAACAAAATGTAGGACTAACTACATCAACTTATTGGAGAAAATAAAAAACATTTGTCGGCAATATGTTGTAATACCTTCTCCTTTGCTTTCGCCCATGGGCTGTTAGAATTACAAATGTGGGTTTCTCTCGTCTGTGCTGTGGTGTACAACGACCCGCTCCGGGGAAAAAAGACTAGGAAGTTTCTCAGTTCTTCCGAATGATGATAAAATTAAACTTAGGTATTTGTTTGTTTGAATATCGCACAAAGCTACTCGAGGGTTATCTGCGCTGGTCGTCCCTAATTTAGTCATCACCACCCACCGCCAAGTCTTGGGCTATTCTTTTACCAACGAATAGTGGGACTGACCGTCACATTATAACGCCCCCACAAGTGAAAGAGCGAGCATGTTTGGAGCGACGGGGATTCGAACCCGGGATCCTCAGATAACGAGTCGAACGCTTTAACCCACTTGGCCATGCCGGGCTAGATTCAGGTAAAGATATTAATAAAAATAAATGAATTTAAAATGCTAAAATAATTTAACGGTGTGTTGTTAACCCTTACCTGGAATGTGATTTGTAAAGTACTTGTATGTAATTGATATAAAGAAAGGAAGTAAAGACAAGGATGGCTAATGTCAGTTTTTCAAATACAATGACACAGGATGGTAGGAATGACATTTGCATCACTCCTTCATAATAACACATAGTGTAGTAAAATATTAACAGATACAAGTAGGCTAAATCAAACTCAATTGTGATTGGATAGTTGTATATGTTGTTATGCGTGTTATTGTGTAGGAATGGTGTAAATGCTATGCCTAATATCCTGTTTCTGTAGGATTCATATTAGCCATAAAATATATTTACTTTCTTTTTTATTAAAAGGTTTTTCTTTAATTGTTTTCAATGAAGTGTTTCAACAGATATAGCAAGGTTCTATTTACAACCAAGTTTTAAATACAATGAGGCTCCACCTATAATAATTGTTTATCTATTGTCGATGGGCCCGCCGTGGCCAGGTGGGTTAAAGCGTTCGATTCGTAAGCTGAGGGTCGCGGGTTCGAATTCCCGTCGCTCAAAACATGCTCGTTCTTTCAGCCGTGGGGGCGTTATAATGTGACGGTTTTATCAACTATTCGTTGGTAAAAGAGTAGCCCAAGAGTTGGTGGTGATGAATAACTGCCTTCCCTCTAATCTTACACTGCTAAATTATGGACGACTAGCGCAGATAGCCCTTGTGTAGCTCTGTGCGAAATTCAAAACAAACAAACTATTATTGACTGGTAATTCACGTTTCATCCTGTATTTTAGCCTTTTCTTACAACACCAGATATTAGTAAGAAAGCTGACTTCAAGGGGAGATAACGACAACATTGTTTACATTATAATTATGATTAAAAATATCACTCCTACTTATTATGAATATTTATAAAAGCGGATATTCTGTTTGAAATTAAGTCACCAAAGAGAAACTGTTTGTCCTCATTGTTTTGGTTTTTCAGTTATTGTGTAACAAAAAAAAATCATACTTTTTACTATCATATTTGCAGGCAATACCAGAACCTCTGACTTAATTATCACGTAGATATTGTTATAAAAGGAAACACTGTATAGTGTTGTAAGGTTATAATGACCTATTGAGAAGATATTTAAAACACCAGTTAGATGAAACATCCAGGCTATCCCTACATTGACAGTGCTGACACCTACCTACTAATTACAGCTCTCGTGATTCATACGATTCACACCATATATTCTAAAGCATTACCATACCGTATCCAAGACGGCCTGATGAGCCTTGGTACTAAGGGAAAGGCCTCTAAGGAAAGGTCTCCTTGGTACTAAAAGGCTGTGGTTGGTTGGTTTTACTTGTGGGTTCTTAGGATAGGTTACCCTGAAATCAGACAACACCATTGGTTTAGACATTAGGTGAACGTAAGAGAGCAAAATTCATTGGTTACTTGCATGGAAACGTGTGTGAATTTGATTATTTCGTGATGTCTTTCAGTCAATTAATTTTCATGTACAAAATAAAAGCTTAAAACCATCTCAGTAGCCTAGAGCCGTCGTTTAACTAACTGACTCGTGGAAAAAAATATTCTACAATTTGTAGAAGCAAGTTGCGTACCCACATTGAAATCTGAGAAAAAATATAATTTCAAACGTCACTACAAGTATCGAGACCAGTTGAAAACAAAGATATTGCATCTATTTCCAAGGGGCCTTACGATGCTCGGTGTGGTATAAGGATAGATACGTAATGCAGTTTAAAACGTTACGTACGATAAGCTGGGTGTGTTATAAAAGTGACAGTCATTCCAGTTAGTTAATTTAAAGAACAACACAAAGATCGTATGGCAAAGCGGGCTGATACTGGCTGGAAGCACTCCCCTTGTCAGTAATTAAACATTAGGATTAGTCTTACCTCAACCACAGATATTTTTAACCTGGCCTTTTAGTCCACATGTGCATAAAACGTCGTACAGGTAGAAAAATCCACGTCGTTTTCAGTTCGTCGTTTATCTGACTGGTTAGTGAACGGAAACTTTAATATGCGCATTTTATTTATTTTTTACACAGGTGACATAAAATGTACCTTGATGTTACGACGACTTGTTTGTTTTTGAATTTCTCGCAAAGCTAGACGAGGGCTATCTGCGCTAGCCGTTCCTTATTTAGCAGTGTAAGACTAGAGGGAAGTCAGCTAGTCATCACCACCCGTCGTCATACCTTGGGCTACTATTTTACCAACGAATAGTGGGATTGATCATTTCATTATAACGCCCCTACGGATAAAAGAGAGAGCATGTTTAGTGTGGCGGGGATTCGAATAATGGAGATTTAAGTTCTCGTCAGATATCGTTTTAAAATCTTAGATATTGGCGCTGGTGCAGACTGGGGATTTTAAATCAGTTTTGTAACTTCTTCCTTTAATTAATAGATCACAGAAACAGTAGTGGGGAAACATCAGTTGTACTATCTATAGTACACAATAAAACTAGAAACGTATAAATGGAACTTTAGAAATGTAGTGATCCCTTGTGGCAGGAATAAACAACACTGCACAACAAAGTTTTTGCTTCTTGAACACTGTTGGGTGTTTCTTACAGGTTTTTGGCTGCTGATTACGAAAATCACATCCAAATTTTCCCATCACGTACCGTTTCATCGAAATCTTCAGTTTCACCAGGACATTGCTACAATGGACAAACGATATCAGGGCAACTGTAATCCGTCAATGCTTGCCCACTACTGTTGGACACTGCAACGTGATGCACCGGACATTGAATACAAACGAAAATCAGGAGCAAAACACTTTTAATTATGTTGAACTTAATAGCGTATTAGAAACATAAACGCAATTAAATACGTTATTGCCGGTAAACAGTTAACTGTCTTTTTCTCAGAGTTCCTACGTGATGAAGCAAAACCAAAACTATATTTGTGCATACCCACCAGGTACCTGTCACGATCAGCAAAAACTTTTCAGGAAGCAAAACTTGTTAAAAAAATTGTTGTGTAGTGTAATAAATAATTATTTACCAAAAAAGTTAAACTAATATATGCTAATGCCGTTACGAATATTCTGATTGGTTTGAATTTCGCGCAGAGCTATACGAGGACTAACTATGCCTGTCGTCTATAATTGTAAATCTAGAGGGAAGGCAGCGACTCATTAACACCCACTGCCACCACTTGGGCTACTCTTTTACCATCGAATAGTGGGATTTACCATCACATAATGACGCCCCATGGCTGAAAAATCGAGCATATTGGGTGTGATTGGGATTCGAACCCGTGACCCTCGTATTACGAGTCGAGTGCCTTAACCACATGACCATGTCGGAATATGAATACTCTGAACAAGTTCTACTTCGATAAAAACGATTATTAATTATTATCTTTAATATAAATAATTATTTTACTCTAGAAATGTAAACAGCATTTAAATATATTGTTAAATTAAACTAGTAATAGCTATGATTGACATATTATCCTTTCGTTTGAATCATAGTTTCTCAGAATTGGTTACCATTGAAATAAGCCAATACTTGAAAGAACAATATTTGTCGGAATTTTATTATATATTTTCCTACAGTTTAATCATTCAAGAAATATAAACTCTACTGCAGACGAAAAAAACAACAACAATTTCTGATTAGAAGCTTATACTCAATATTATGTAAGTGTCATTTAAAGCACTTGTACAAGAGACAAGAACATTAGAAACTTTAAAGTTTTATCGACTTTGTCTTTTTGAAGTCTGTTTTCTGTAGCATAATAGCTGTCATTATCTATTTCTTGTGTTTTTTTTAATGCGAACGAGTGATATAAAGACGTCTAATAAGTTCTAATAATTATTTTTCGTTTCTGTAACGACTTCCAGATATTTAAATTAGACCATAACATTAATCACTACAATGTATAGTTCAATTAAAAAATAGATATAAATGCTATTTGCATTTCTATAGAAAAAATATACATTTATATTGTCACTTTTTATCACAAAACCAATCGTCATTACTGTCAAGGTTTTCTTTTTTCTCTAATGATAAATCTACGGTCCAGTTACGGAATTGAAAGCTACGTCATAAAGAAGCAAAAAAGAAAATATCAAATGAGCAAAAAAAAAAACCCTGAAAATTTTGTTGATACGTTGGTGTAATGATCTACACTGACGTTACGTCTTCTTTCATGATTGATAATGCACTAGGCTTTTCTTATTTTCATAAGCCTATTTCCTCTTAGCTTAGTCGTTATGAGTTAAGATAACTCTACTATTTTGAAGAGTCCTTTCATATGATGGGCACTGGATGTCGAAATGACAAGACAAAGTAATGGACAAGAGAGTTATAATCAGTGTCAATCACGTTTGAGATCCCTTTACAAAGTAAAGAGTTTTGACACAGATGTGTCCATCACGGCTTAGCAACTCTATATGTTGGGTTTCCCGTGTTTGTATTTATTCGTTTTTCATACTTCACTTTTAACGAAAGAAAAACGGTATTATTCGTGTTTCTTATTAGTATAGTATGGACAGAAAATATCACAAAGGTTATATTTTCGTTTTCTACCCTTTACTATACCAATTTTTATGTTTAAGATATGAAAAACTGTGAGCTTTCCTGGAATTAGTGAATATTGCTGAGAATTGTTAAACCAGATGTTAATAGTATAGCCAAAAAAACAAACAAACCATAGAACTATTTTCAATACTGAAGAAATCATTTACAAGGCCTAATCATATTAATTCGCGTGTTTCTTATGTTGTTAGGCGTAAGGTCTAATTATATACATCTGTATCCTACTTATTTTCATTTCTTAGGCGTAATGTCTAATTGTATTGATTCGTATACTACTTAACTTATTAGGCATAAGGTATAATTACATTGATTCATATACGACTTATTATAACTTGTTAGGCGAAAGATATAATTGTATTCATTTGTGCGTTACTTATTTTCATTTATTAGGCGTAATGTATAATTGTACTGATTCGTATACTACTTATATTAACTTGTTAGGCTTAAGGTCTAATTATATTGATTTGAATACCATTTATGTTAATTTATTAGGCGAAAGTTCTAATTATCTTGATTCGAATACTACTTATCTTAACTTATTAGGCGTAAGGTATAATTATATTAATTCATATAGTACTTATTATAACTTAAGGTCTAATTGTTTTGATTCGTATACTGAAAATTTTCTTACAGGATCACTAGCTCACTGAAGAAGCTCAGTAAGTGTTTCTTATAAGATCAATATACTGAAAGGCTTAGTAAGAGTTTCTTACAAGATCATTAGCTTACTGAAGAGGCTCAGTAAGTGTTTCTTATGAGATCAATAGCTTACTGAAGAGGCTTAGTAAGAGTTTCTTACAAGATCATTAGCTTACTGAAGAGGCTTAGTAAGTGTTTCTTATAAGATCAATAGCTTACTGAAGAGGCTTAGTAAGAGTTTCTTACAAGATCATTAGCTTACTGAAGAGGCTTAGTAAGTGTTTCTTATAAGATCAATAGCTTACTGAAGAGGCTTAGTAAGAGATTTTGTCCAAGAACATTAGCCAACTGAAGAAATTAGTAAGAATTTCTTACAGGTTCATTAGCTCACTGAAGAGGCTTAGTAAGAGTTTCTTACAAGATCATTAGCTTACTGAAGAGGCTTAGTAAGTGTTTCTTATAAGATCAATAGCTTACTGAAGAGGCTTAGTAAGAGATTTTGTCCAAGAACATTAGCCAACTGAAGAAATTAGTAAGAGTTTCTTACAGGATCATTAGCTTACTGAAGAGGCTTAGTAAGAGTTTCTTACAGGATCATTAGCCTACTGAAGAAATTAGTAAAAGTTTCTTACAGGATTGTTAGCTCACTAAAGAGGCTTAGTATGAGTTTCTTACAGGATTGTTAGCTCACTGAAGAGGCTTAATAAGAGTTTCTTACAAAATCATTAGCTTACTAAAGGGGTTTAGTAACAGTTTTTTCCGAGATCATTAGCATACTGAAGAAATTAATAAGAGTTTCTTACAGGATCATTAGCTCACTAAAGAAGCTTAGAGTTTCTTAGAAGAACATTAGCTCATTCAAGAGGCTTAGAGTTTCTTACAAGATCATTAGCTTACTGAAGAGGCTTAGTAAGAGTTTCTTACAGCATCATTAGCGTACAGAAGAGGCTTAGTAAGTGTTTCTTATAAGATCAATAGCTTACTGAAAAGGCTTAGTAAGAGATTTTGTCCAAGAACATTAGCCAACTGAAGAAATTAGTAAGAGTTTCTTACAGGATCATTAGCTTACTGAAGAGGCTTAGTAAGAGTTTCTTACAGGATCATTAGCCTACTGAAGAAATTAGTAAAAGTTTCTTACAGGATTGTTAGCTCACTAAAGAGGCTTAGTATGAGTTTCTTACAGGATCATTAGCTTACTGAAGAGGCTTAATAAGAGATTCTTACAAGATCATTACCTCATTCAAGAGACTTAGTAAGTGTTTCTTACAGGATCATTAGCCAACTGAAGAAATTACTAAGAGTTTTTTACAAGAGCATTAGCTCACTGAAGAGACTTAGTAAGAGTTTCTTACAAGATCATTAGCTCACTCAAGAGGATTAGTAACAGTTTTTTCCAAGTTCATTAGCGTACTGAAGAAATTGATAAGAGTTTCTTACAGGATCATTAGCGTGCGGAAGAGAATTAACAAAAATTTCTTACAGGATCATTAGCTCACTAAAGAAGCTTAGAGTTTCTTAGAAAAACATTAGCTCATTCAAGAGGCTTAGAGTTTCTTACAAGATCGATAATTCATTGAAGAGGCTTAGTGAGAGTGATAACAAGATAAATAGCTCACTCAAGAGGCTTAGTAAGAGTTTCTTACAGGAACATTAGCGTACGGAAGAGACAATATAAATTTCTTACAGGATCATTAGCTCACTGAAGAGGCTTAGTAAGAGTTTCTTACAAGATCAATAGCTTATGATGAGGCTTAATAAGAGTTTCTTACAAGAACGTTAGCTCACTCAAAAGGCTTAATAAGAGTTTCTTACAAGATCAATAGCTTACTGATGAGGCTTAATAAGAGTTTCTTACAAGATCATTAGCTCACTCAAAAGGCTTCGTAAGAGTTTGTTACAGGATCATTAGCCTACTGAAGAAATTAGTAAGAGTTTTCACAAGATCATTAGCTCACTGAAAAGACTTAGTAAGAGTTTCTTACAAGATAATTAGCTTACTGAACAGGCTTAGTGTTTCTTACAAGAACATTAGCTCATTGAAAAGGCTTAGAGTTTGTTACAAGATAATTAGCTCATTGAAGAGGCTTAGTAAGAGTGTTTTACAAGATCAATAACTCACTGAAGAGGCTTAGTAAGAGTTTCTTACAAGATCTTTAGCTCACTGAAGAGGCTTAGTAAGAGTTTCTTACAAGATCTTTAGCTCACTGAAGAGACTTAATAATAGTTTCTTACACGATCAATAGCTTACTCAAGAGGCTTAGTAACAGTTTTTTACAGGATCATTAGCGTACGGAATGTTTTAGAAGATTATTAGCTTACTGAAGAGGCTTAGTAAGAGTTTCTTACAAGATAGTTAGCTCACTGAAGATTTTCGATGATTTCCTGCTCAGAAAGCACAAAAAAGTAAGCTGACAGCTTTCGGGGTATTTTTAAATACATTGAATATGTTTTGTTTTTTTATAAATCGAAATTAGACAATTTATGATAAAAATCTTCCAAAACTTTCAAAAGGAGCCCCACCCTCTCCAAATGGGTGTGTTTCAGAACAAAGTCAAACCACACAACGTATTTCCTTTTTCAAGTACAAAATGAAAATAAATGTTACAATAAATCAAGATTGTAATCATCCGTAATTATTTCAGGTACCTCTCTGGTGGGACCTTGAGGTTGTTTTGTATTTCTTTTATATATATATATATATGATTATAGCACAGTACCTGACACAAACAGTTCTGATCGTTTTTTAACTTGCACTAATCCCATCGTTGTGGTTACTAAACGTATATCGAAAGTGGTAATAGTTAACACCCCCCAAATCGGACCGCATGTGCCCACTCGAAAGACGAATTTATATTGTTCATTGGACTTTTTGTATCACAGCAATCAATGACTGGTAGCTACGTGGAAACGTGACATGCATTTTGAATATTTTCGCATATTTGCATTATTTTATGGTGAAAAACAAACCGTCAGTAAAACATGAAACCCTCAGCCAGTTTTGTTGATTGTATGATATTCTTATATTAAAAAAAACAACAACTACATATTAGTCATCACATCCAGCTAGTTTGTATAACATTAAATGTAACCTGGACTATTGGAAACAGATCTTTAGAGCGTACTGTCTCTGAATTAAGCTCTTTCGCATATACATGATAACTGACTAGGTACAATCAAAGAAATATTCCACACTGATAATTATGTGTATGTGTATCTCGTATCCACCTGCCAAGAAGATTGTTCTGTGATAGAATCTTTCTTATCTTATATGACAAGTAAACCTGGCCTCATTTCTTCTGTGGCAGTAAGAGATAAAACCGGAGAACTGCTTGCACCTGCATCGTTCTCGTTGTTGGACAAGAATGATCACCTCAGATGAAATGACTAATAGCCTTACTAGATAAAGAGTGTATTTATGACACTGAACAAAGCCTGCAATGAAGAAACACGTGTCACGTTCTCTCTATGTGTTCTGTGCTCGTCGTTTCTTCTTCTTGTTAAATTTAGGCCAACTTTTGCCGAATCTTTTCCCACCTTTTCATCAGGTTTTGGCGAATGATTTCTTTTACTTCAAAGTCTGTTGAAAATCGATATGAAATGTATCATATTGAAAGGAAAGAAAACAACTGCTAACAAGGCGAACGATGACGTAATTTACACGTGAGGAATTTAACCAATGTTTCCTGGAACATTGATTTGTTTAGGACGTTTCATGAGTCGAAATATCTGCGAACAAATTTTAAAAATGTTATACGAGAATTTTGTTCTCTTTGTATTAGATAATACACGTTTATGGTATAAAAATACTGAAATTACTTTTAACAGATGTTAGAATGATGGTATTTTAAAGAACTGAGCTGTGCAGTAATTTTGTGAAAATCATTTTAACACTAGTGTTAGGCGAACATAAATTATCTCGTAAAATAGGCTTACTATTTATGGGTTCTTTAATATTTGGAATAAAAGATATTTTTAACATTTCTGTATCCACGCATTTCACTAGAACTTATCCTTAAACCTAACTTTTATATACATAATTGTTTACAAATGTACACGTGCCTGCATCAAACTGGAATATATTGATTTTGTGGTACGCCATCTAGAGGTTGAAACGAAATAACTCATTCAGGACTGCTACGTCATGGTGCTCAGGGCGCTCCACTCGCAACCACAAGTTCACATTCCCACCACACCGAATATGTTCGCCATTTCAGTCGTGGTGGCGTTATAATGTTTGGTCAATCCCACTATATTTTGGTAAAAGAGTAGCCAAGAGTTGGGGGTGGGTGGTGATGACTAGCTGCCTTCCCTCTAGTCTTACACTGGTAAATTAGGGACGGCTAGCGCAGATAGCCCTCGTGTAGCTTTGCCCAAAGTTAAAAAAAATCAAACAATCAACAACATAGACTAATAAAATTAATATCTTACTTAACCTAAGGGCCAAGCGTAGTTAAGGCGTTCGACTCATAATCTGAGGGTGGCGGGTTCGAATCCCAGTCGCACCAAACATACACTTTCAGCCGTGGGGACGTTATAATGTTCGGTCAATCACATTATTCTTTGGTAAAAGAGTAGCCTAACAGTTGGCGGTGGGTGGTGATGATTAGGTGCCTTCCCTCTAGTCTCACACTGCTAAATTAGGGACGGCTAGCGCAGATAGCCCTCGAGTAGCTTTGCGCGAAATTCAAAACAAAAAAACAAACATAACCTAAGATGAAGCCATTATTCACCATGTATAATACAGAAAGGTTTTAAAATTAATTATGCCCAGAATGATTTGGGAATAATATGAGATTCAGTTTTGAAAACTAAGTAAGAAAATAAACAAATCGCATTATCCCGAAGACAATATAAACATTTATATCCTATCTTAAATTGGAAAAAGAAACATGATGATAGTATTTTTATCAGCCATAAACCATACTTTTGTATTTATGGGAAAATTACATTGCTTGCATTAAATATATTACAGGCTTTATTGGGAAAAAAAATGTTTATAAACTCTAGATTTAGTTGTAATTCATATAATGTTATTTATGTATTAGCTTGTGCTTGATGTAAATAGATATATGTCCATAATCTCTATAAATCGAGTGTCAAATATCCAAATTGTTGGCAATTACCTTTTAGTAAATACGTTAATAAGTTTACTTACTTTAGATCAACTTTCTTAACTTCAGGGCCCGGCATGGCCAAGTGTGTTAAGGCGTGCGACTCGTAATTCGAGGGTCGCGGGTTCGAATCCCGGTCGCACCAAAACATGCTCGCCCTTTCAGCCGTGGGGGCGTTATATAGTGACGTTCAATCCCACTATTCGTTGGTAAAAGAATAGCCCAAGTGTTAGCGGTGGGTGGTGACGACTAACTGCCTTCCCTCTGGTTTCCCTCTAGTCCTAAATGAGGAACGGCTAGCGCAGATAGCCCTCGAGTAGCCTTGCGCGAAATTCAAGACAAACAAATCAATCTTAACCTCAAATATTTCCCTTTTAGTAGTCTTGCGAAATTAATAAGATATTATCTTACGAATATCAATCTATTAAAAATTTAAAACCACATTAAGTGTTACGTAGTTTAACACCTAGAGAGAGTTAACAATAACTAAAGCTTTATGATGGAAAACGTGGGAAGTTGTACATTGCTAAGTATTGCTGGAAAAAGTGTTATTGTAGAAACTTAAAAATATTCTATACGATACGCGACTTCTATTTATGAATTAATATATATGTGATTTTTATTTCTTTTAAATTAACAACAATATGGAGTTTCGTCTCTTAATATTTTAAAATATTTCTTATCGTTTTGTTTTTACTAATCACTTCCCTAAACAAAATGTATTCGATTCCTTGTATATGTGTATAAAATACCTGTGTACTAAATGTTAGAGAAGGTGTAATTATGTATAAATATAAACGTTTACGAATCAAACTTCACCGTTAATTTACATAAGTGCCCTCTCTCTGCTATCAACTTTTCTTTAAACAATTTCGCCCTAAATTCAGTGTATTTAGCAATGTTTTGAAAAATAATTCGGTGCATTAGAAAACTTACTAATATCTTTTGTAAAATTAAAGTGTATTTAATATTATTCTAGCTTTGTAAACTACGCTTTAACATACGGTTTTCTTAACATTGAAAAATAATGGCGAAATGTACGAAGGTTTGTTTTTCAATTTCGCTCAAAGCTACACGAGGGCTATCTGCGCTAGCCGTCCCTAATTTAGCAGTGTAAGACTAGAGGGAAGGCAGCTAGCCATCACCACCCACCGCCAACTGCTGGGCTACTCTTTTGCCAACGAATAGTGAGACTGACCGTCACATTATAACACCCCCACGGCTGAAAGGGCGAGCATGTTTGGTGCGGCAGGGATTCGAACCGACGGATTACGAGTCGAGCGCCTTAACCCACGTGGCCATGCGCACTTACTTGTACGATTGTTTGTTTCTTTTTTCACATTATTGCTTTCGTGTTTATTTAACTCACTTAACGTCAGCTGTTAAAAAAATATATTTTCCAGGTTAACTGACATTATGTAAACAAATACATAAATAGTTAGAGGCTAAAGACATTGAGTGAGACGTAAGAAAACTACACCATTACCGAAATTGATCCCGAAATCTTCCAAACAAAATACTGAGACGTGGATACATTATTTATATAATAGAGACTCACGTAAGGAAAACAGATTTTTTATTAAAAGCTGATATTTGGTCCTTTAAGCTAATTATACATTATTCATGGCTATAACCTCTGAAAATACACGTCAAAACTGTACAGGCAAGTCCTGAAACGAATAAAAATAATTTTACACTTCCTATCTAGTTGTTGTTCATTGTCAAGAAATAAGTCACAAAAAATATTAAATAATGACAAACAAATAGAAAGGAAATACCTTTGGTCGCCCAATGGTTAAATAAAAATTACTCAGTTGTTTATTCCACAGTAACACTGAAGCATTTCTGCGGACTTACAACGCTAGAAACCGGGTTTTGATACCCGTGGAGAGAAGAGAACAATTTGTTTGTTTGTAATTAAGTACAAAGTTACCCACTAGCTATCTATGATCTGCCCACTACGGGTATCAAAACCCGGATTCTGACGTTGTAAGTCCCTCAGGCTTACCGCTGTGCCACGAAAGAGGCTAGGAAGAGCACAAATAGCCATGGTGTAGCTCTGTGCCTGAACCCGGCATGGCCAAGTGTGTCAAGGCGTTCGACTCGTAATCCGAGGGTCACGGGTTCGAATTCCCGTCGCGCCAAGCATGCTCTTCCTTTCAGCCGTGGGGGCGTTATAAGGTGACACTCAATCCCACTATTCGTTGGTGAAAGAGTAGCCCAAGAGTTGGCGGTGGGTGGTGATGACTGTGCTAGTTGTCCCTAATTTAGTAGTGTAATACTAGAGGGAAGGCAGCTAGTCATCACCACACACCGCCATTACTTGGGCCACTCTTTTATCAACGAATAGTGGGATTGACCGTGATATTAGAAAGCCCCCACGGCTGAAAGGGCGAGCGTGTTTGGCGCGACGGGGATGCGAACCCGTGACCCTCAGACTACGAGTCGCACGCCTTAACACGCTTGGCCATGCCGGGTCCCCAAATAGAAAGGAACATTGTGTTCCACAGTTTGATATAACAGCATTTCGTTTCTTGTGTGTGGGTTTTATTATAGTAAATCCACATCGGGCTATCTGCTGAGTTCACCGACGAAAATCGAACCCCTGATTTTAGTGTTATAAATCCGTAGACTTACTGCTGTACCAACGGAGGACATTTTGTGTCTTACTATAGATATATATATATATCTGTCTGTTATATAGGTGTTTCTTATGGAAAGATGTAGGGTGGCAAGAAGATAAGAGTGTCTATTGTAACAGTAGTAGTGAATATGAAGCAGTTATAACGGAGATACGATGGGTGGAAGCCCCATCCGGAGAATGATGAATGTTGTGTCAGAAACAAGCAAACTCTGAGAAACGTTTCAATAAGAAACCGTTCAGAGGATAGAAGCTTACAGTCGGAGGACTTGAACGTCATTGTGTTGTGATCGAAGTGTCTATACACTCGTTTGTCCGTCTGTTTATTCGTCCAATCGTCTGTCTGCTTCTCAGCTCTGCTGTCGCGTTTCCCAATTATATCTACTTTCACTTTGTTTTAGTTTGCACTTGGCTACACAATGTGCTATCTGTGCTGCGCCCAACACAGGCATCTAAATCGAGTTTTTAGCACTGTAAGCTCGTGAACTCGCCACTATGACACTATAGAGGGCGCTGCTCTTACCTCCATTATCGGAGGAAATCATCACTGTGTTATCGACATACCTTCGTTTGTAACACAAATATTTTAAAAATATTCACGTTATGCTACAAACACCAAGTTTCCACAGCATCATTGGTAAATCTTATTGGTGAGATAACTGGATGAAGGAAGCTAAACTTAGACTATTATAAACATTATAAGCAGTTAAACGTCAACGGTTGCTTTATGTTTTAAAACTGCTGTACCTTTGGTTCATAGACTTATCTACGTCCTGCACTTGTAGTCTTACACTTTAGATGCATCCAATCAACATATTCTCTGAACTCAATAAAAGTCAGTGCAATAATCATATCATTCATTCATTCATTCATTTACCGCTCGATTCCGTCAAGGAACATAGGGCCGCAATCACTTGCGGTTTCATGAACAGGTATTTAAGTGAGTAGGTTGTTAGCCCACTGCACCGAGCCGTCCCTAATTTAGCAGTGTAAGACTAGAGGGAAGGCAGCTAGTCATCGCCAACTCTTGGGCTACTCTTTTACCAATGTATAGGGGGATTGATCGTCACATTATAACGCCCCCACGGCTGGCGGGCAAGCATGTTTGGCGCAACTCGGGCGCGAACCCGCGACCCTCAGATTACGAAGCGCACGCCTTAACGCGCTAGGCCATGCCGGGCAATGATATCATTAGAACTAGACAAAGGTCAGCGAAATCAACATATTTTCTGTATTGGATGGTAAATACAACATAGCCTCTGGACTGGATACAGGTCAGCGAAGCACCTCTGAAAATATAAGCCAGTCTAAATGAAGCGATGATCAATTTGTTTGTTCGTTTTTTAAAATTCCCGAAAAGCTACACGCGAACTATCTGCCAGCCGTCCCTACTTTAGTTGTTTAAAGCTGGAGGGAAGACATCTAGTTAACGCCATCTACTGGGCTACTCCTTTATCAGCGAATAGTGCGAATGATCGTAACGTTATAATGTTTGGTGTGACGGGAATTCGAACCTGCGACCCTCAGATTACCAGTTGAGCACTCTAACCACTTGGCCATGCGGAGCCTCAACAATTACTTACATTATCAGTAGAAAATAACAAATAAAACGTTATTTCTTTCAAAAATATCACGAGACTGGTGCGTCTAGAGACTTAGAAAAGAAACTAAACATGGCTCTTTGTTTGTGCCAATGAGAGAGCTAACAAAGCGGTGATTTAGTTTTAAAGAAGAGACAGCAAGCTGTGTTCTTCTGCTCTTCTCAAGTGAGGTGGTGAGAAACTAACTATTCAACCTCGCGCGTGAGATTAAAATAGTTTAGTAGTTGTAGTTGTGCTCATTACGTTAGTGACTTTTGAAGAGAAGCAAACCAAACAAAAACAAGTTGTTTTTAATTCTATAAATTCGTCTTGAAATTTCAGATGTAAAGTTAAAAGTCGTTGTTCTTGCTTACGTCGTCTTATCGAGTGCAGAAGTAAAATATTTAATCTGTATGGTAATAGGATGATGCTTTTATCTTTGTTTGTTTGTTTTGAATTTCGCGTAAAGCTACTCGAGGGCTATCTGCGCTAGCCGTCCCTAATTTAGCAGTGTAAGAATAGAGGGAAGGCATCTAGTCACCACCACCCACCGCCAACTCTTAGGCTACTCTTTTACGAAAGAATAGTGGGATTGACTGTAACATTATAACGCTCCCACGGTTTAAAGGACGAGCATGTGTAGGGCAACGGGAATTCGAACCTGCGACCTTCAGATTACGACTCGAACGCCTTAATCCACCTGGCCATGTCGGGTCTTTTATGTTAGAAACGTGTAGTTTTGAGATATTTGTTATGGTGGTTATTGTTCTAAGTTAAAATTTGTCATTACACGTGTTTCAAGCGCACTCTACTGGATAAAACCGGAATAATTTCAACAGGAACCGCTTCACAATCAGTTAGTGACATTCAACATGTAACCACGTACTAGACTTAGCTACTGTGGTGAATAAACATTGAAGACATTCTATAAGTGTGTATATGTGCAGAACTTGCACGTGCACGTTTCAAACATTCATATGTCATCACTTAAGGAAGATATAAATAATTCACACTTCGGTACGTTTTCATAAGGACTTACTATCACCACCACACCTCACGCAAGTGGCTCAGTGGTAAGTCTGCGGGCTTAAGATGCTAAAATTCGGGTTTCGACAACCGGGGTGGGCAGATTAACAACACGATCGTACAGAAGTATCTCTTCGAACTCAATGAAGTCATCTTATCCAAAACGTCGATGAAGTACTCTTATCCAAAGAAGTCAATGAAATTACCTTATCCAAAGAAGATGATGAAGTCGTCTTACCCAATGAAGTCATCTTATCCAGAGGAGTCAGTGAAGTAATTTTGTCCAAAGAAGTCAATGAAGTGATCTTATCAAAAGAAGCCGATGAAATTATCTTATCCAATAAAAAGCAATGAAGTCATCTTACCCAATGAAGTCATCTTATCCAGAGGAGTCAGTGAAGTAATCTTATCCAAAGAAGTCAATGAAATCATCTTATCCAAAGAAGTCAATGAAATTACCTTATCCAAAGAAGATGATGAAGTCGTCTTACCCAATGAAGTCATCTTATCCAGAGGAGTCAGTGAAGTAATTTTGTCCAAAGAAGTCAATGAAGTGATCTTATCAAAAGAAGCCGATGAAATTATCTTATCCAATAAAAAGCAATGAAGTCATCTTACCCAATGAAGTCATCTTATCCAATAAAAAGCAATGAAGTCATCTTATTCAGAGGAGTCAGTGAAGTAATCTTATCCAAAGAAGTCAATGAAATCATCTTATCCAAAGAAGCCGATGAAATTACCTTATCCAAAGATGACGATGAAGTCATCTATCCAAAAAAAGAAATGATGTCATCTTACCCAATGAGGTCATCTTATCCAGAGGAGTCACCGAAATCATCTTATCCAGAGAAATCGATGAAATCGTCTTATACAGAAAAGTCAATGAAGTCATTTTACCTAAATAAGTCAATGAAGTTATTTTATCAAAAGAAGTCGATGAAGTCATCTTATCCAAATAAATAATTGGAGTTATCTTATACAGAGAAGTCGGTGAAGTTTTCTTATCCATACAGCCATCTAGAGTCGACAGATTAAGAGGCTTCCAAAAAATAAAGAGAATCAGAATAACAGCGCCACTCATCAAACATGGTTATTTATAAACAATATACAGGGAATCCATGCCATATTTCAGTTACTGGAATAGAAATTTTCAACCTGCAGCACGTGCACTTTATGAGTGGAATGATATAAACTGTCGGGTTAGAGAACCCTACAAGTCAAGGATAGCTGTCCCTCATTTTCAACTACTGACCAGAAGGAAGGTAGTCAACAAAGAGTACTTACCGCTGTAAGGAATTTGTCTTCCTTCTTACGGAATAACATGATTGACTGATCGTGTTAACCAACATCGTAGCGCGAACTTAGGACCTACCAATACAAAGCCCGGAACTATAATCATTTGGCCACTTAATTGAAATTTAACTTATTAATGGTGTTCGTGTGAGGAGACTTCAGTAGGTGTCATGTTATTAAAATGGTACTAGTCTTAGCCTGTTTTCTCTCGTTAAAGATGTCGCTTTGATGAAAAAGTACCTGTACTAAACTGATAAAGTTGAAAGTAAAAGAATGAATACAAATGAGCCAGCATTCTAACAGAGTTTTAAACTAACGCTATTGAGAGGTCTCACACAGTATGTCTTCAAGTGACTCACCAATATGTCGAAGGACTTAAAACGCTAAAAATCAGGTTTACATATCCGTAGTGAACAGAGTACACATGGCCTTTTGGGTAACTTTGTATTTTGCAACAGAGAATGGCCCGGCATGGCCAGGTGGGTTAAGGCGTTCAACTCGTAATCTGAAAGTCGCGGGTTCGAATCCCAGTCGCACCAAACATGCTCGCTCTGTCAGTCGTGGGGGCGTTATAATGTTACGGTTAATCCCACTAATCGTTGGTAAAAGAGTAGCCCAAGAGTTAGTGGTGGGTGGTGATGACTAGCTGCCTTCCCTCTAGTCTTACACTACAAAATTAGGGACGGGTAGCGGAGATAGCCCTTGAGTAGCTTTGCGGGAAATAAAAACAAACAAACAAACAAGCAATAGAGAAACAAATATATATATGTTGTTGTTTTGAATTAGGCACAAAGCTGCACAATGAGCTATCTGCGCTCTGCCCACCACGGGTATTGAAACCCGGTTTTTAGCGTTGTAAGTCCGCAGACATGCCGCTGAGCCATTGGGGGATGGGACAAATATATATATATACAAATACATTTACACATGCCCCATTTTTTTTATTGTTTATCAGACTGACCTGTCATCTGGTGAGAGGAACTTGTGTAAAATGTGTGTGCTCTTTCACTGTTAGTTTACGTTTCATGGATCCTAACTTTACATGGATAATTCTGTGATAAACTAAAACTAAATTAAGTAAAGTATTAAGCTACATTATCCAAAATTACACATCCATTATCAGTGTATTCTTTGGTCACCCAGTGCCACCGTTGTATGTCTGTAGACTTAATAACGCTAGAAAATGGGTTAATACGGGGCACAACACAGGTAGCTAGTTCATCGTGTCGCTTTGTAGGTTAATACGGGGCACAACACAGATAGCTAGTTCATCGTGTCGCTTTGTAGATTAATACGGGGCACAACACAGGTAGCTAGTTCATCGTGTAGCTTTGTAGGTTAATACGGGGCACAACACAGGTAGCTAGTTCATCGTGTCGCTTTGTAGGTTAATACGGGGCATAACACAGGTAGCTAGTTCATCGTGTAGCTGTGTAGGTTAATACGGGGCACAACACAGGTAGCTAGTTCATCGTGTCGCTTTGTAGGTTAATACGGGGCACAACACAGGTAGCTAGTTCATCGTGTAGCTGTGTAGGTTAATACGGGGCACAACACAGGTAGCTAGTTCATCGTGTAGCTTTGTAGGTTAATACGGGGCACAACACAGGTAGCTAGTTCATCGTGTAGCTTTGTAGGTTAATACGGGGCACAACACAGGTAGCTAGTTCATCGTGTAGCTTTGTAGGTTAATACGGGGCACAACACAGGTAGCTAGTTCATCGTGTAGCTTTGTAGGTTAATACGGGGCACAACACAGGTAGCTAGTTCATCGTGTCGCTTTGTAGGTTAATACGGGGCACAACACAGGTAGCTAGTTCATCGTGTCGCTTTGTAGGTTAATACGGGGCACAACACAGGTAGCTAGTTCATCGTGTCGCTTTGTAGGTTAATACGGGGCACAACACAGGTAGCTAGTTCATCGTGTCGCTTTGTAGGTTAATACGGGGCACAACACAGGTAGCTAGTTCATCGTGTAGCTTTGTAGGTTAATACGGGGCACAACATAGGTAGCTAGCTCTTCGTGTAGCTTTGTACTTAACTACAAACGAAAACTGCAATTTTCTTTATAATTGTCAATTGTTTTTTCTATTTTGAACATCACAATATATATATTTTAACCTAATTACCAAAATATTTTATTTTCAAAATTACGTAGCAAACATGTCAGCAAATAATTACTGTTTTCCTCGTCTAGTATTTTAATTACCTGAATAATTTAATTAATAGTTGTAATAATTCTGTTTTTTTTGTAGAATTACCACGATTTGCGTAAATGTTACGTTTTTGTTGTTGTTTTATTTTACGTTTAGAAGACCGCTTAGAATTTTTCAAGCGTTGATAAAATATTAAGTCTTCTCCACTGATGGCACGAAATTACAATTTCGTGATACCTCTTACAATTTTAGGTCAGTTTCTCTGAACATTTCCGTATGGCCCATTATACTTCGAGCGGCACGCAACTCTATAACATACGTGCACAAAAAAAAAGATAGATTAATATACGAGGACTGTTTACGTAAATTAGAACAGCGTAAAAACTTGTACAGTGCGCTGGTTGGTAATAAAATACCACCCGCCTAATGAACACGAACATTTGTCATTGCGTCCTGTGAGTTCCAAGTTGTACGTGTACTTTATTCTATTCGCTGTTCCGTTTGGTGTATGAAAGATAGATATATATGGGGTCTAGCTGGAATGATTGCTTTATTTCTATGTCTCGTATAACGTTATTAAATTATTAATCAAGTTGTTGTAATGTTTAGATGTCCGTCTGCAGTTTTGTAACACTATCATCAACTGTGTTGGCCATTTAAGGTAATCTGTTTCCACTGGGAGTACATGGGACAACATCTGTTTATTTATATACACGCAGCTGTATACACTTATGTATCTGTTTATGTACATCAATATAGCGATATAATATATACGCCTAGCCATTAATCTATCTGTTTATCTTTATCCATATGGCAATATATATATATATATATATATATATATCCACACCTCTCTCTGTCTACATCCATCTAACAGCATACATATATATTTATCTATACCTATTCATCAATTTATCTATTTAACTACGTCCTTCTAGCAACATACACACACACACACACACACACATATATATATATATATACTTTATTAGTCTATCTATTTATGTATACCAATCTAGCAATATACATATGTATATTAATCCATCTATTATCCATATCCATCTTACAATATATATATAACACCTATCCATTTTTATCAGTCTGTATACTAAAAGGAGAACAATTCTAATCCAAAAACCAATGTTGAAGAATCACTATTGTTTATCTAATTATGAGTTTATTTACAATAAACAAGAACCATATCATTGTGATAAAAGTTTAAGTATATTTAGACATTAGTTACCACAAGGTGGCTTTTGTGTATAAGCAATAGAGTTTTAATAGTATAAATATTATCTTATTTAATTCTGTTATTTACAAGCAGTTTTCAGTTCTCTTTACAGTTTTTGTGTCTCTCGTAACATCGTTGGAGATTGGCACACTACTTCCTTACGCATCTATCCATCCACCTCTCTATTCGAACCAAAAGCCCTGATTTTACTGTTCTACGTGCTAAATGAACTTTCGAGAAAATTCCAAGAAGATATACACGTTGTAGATATAGTTTGTAGGTTTCGGTTTCTCTCTGCTTCTGCAGACTTATGATGTTATATGATACACTGCGGCTGCGTAATTAATCTATTCACTGCGACTGCGTCATTAATCAATTCACTGCGGCTGCGTCACAACTGACTTCCTCGTTTTGTCAGACTTAACTCCAACTAGTTAATTAGTGCTACTAGAAATAATGAGAAGTTAGCTTCCTTGTCTAACTAATACTGACAGTTGTTGCAGTTGTTGCAGTTGTTGCCTGCGGTTAATGATAACAACTTCTCTGTTGTTAGTCGTAAAATTCGTCGTTTCTCTTTACTTCTGATAGTAACCAGCTCCATCAGACCGTCTGATTCACTCCTTCCCTTTAGATAAAAACTACCTTATAAAAATGTTATTTTTCTCAGAAAAAAAAAAAATGTGTGTGCTTTCTTATAGCGAAGCTACAGTGGGCTATCTGCTGAGTCCACCGAGGAGAGTCAAACCCCTGATTTCAGCGTTGTAAGTCTAAAGATTTACCGCGGTACCCGTAGGGGACCGTAAAAAAATAGAACACTTAGAAAATAAATTGGCTTATAAAAACAACTTCGATTGTAAGTAACAGAAAAATGGCTTTTGTGTAGTGATATTACAATAAAATGTGTTTAGTTTGAAATTAAACGTAACTTTGAAACTATATTACTGGAAAGTTTCGTTGTTTGTATTTTGTGATTAAGCAGAAAGTTTTTGAATTTCGCGCAAAGCTACTCGAGGGCTATCTGGGCTAGTCGTCCCTAATTTAGCAGTGTAAGACTAGAGGGAAGGCAGCTAGTCATCACCACCCACCGGCAACTCTTGGGCTACTCTTTTACCAGCGAATAGTGGGATTGACCGTCACATTATAACGCCCCCACGGCTGGGAGAGCGAGCATGTTTGGTGCGGCCGAGATTCGAACTCGCGACCCTCGGAGTACGAGCAGAAAGTTACACAAAGGGCTATCAGTACTCAGCCCACCATAGGTATCGAATCTATGTTTATAGCGGTATGAGTCCGCAAACATGTCACTGTGCCCCTTGGAGGAGAGACGGTATAGAAGTAGAATGGTTTGTTAGACACTTATTTTTTTATATATTTATTTTTACTATAATGTTTTCTTCCGCATTTACGGAACACAATAGCAATGTCTTGTTCTTAGTGTATGGGCACGAATATCTTTAAAGTATATTTTTACGACTTTCTAAGACTGTGAAATAATATCCATCGTGTAATTTTATTATATAAATAAGTATTATTTAAATGAAAGAAAGCGACAGAAAATATACATTTTTACAACTACACAACTTCTCGTGTTTATCAGTTATGTCATAGTGACGATAATATATTCAAACACGCAGAGCAATCTAAATGATGGAATATTTCGTTTAATTTATTTCGTCCATTGTAGAAATATCTCAAAATAGACACTATTTTCTTTTATATTGCGGACTTGGAGGCGAGAGGGCGCCACTGGTAAACGGAATGTAATGATCGATTTGCAACTGCAGGTGTTCCGCCGAATAAAGAACAACCTTCCGTCGGACGTCCACAGTTGGTGAGGTTTGTCAGCAGACGTAGAGTCAACTCGTGTTCAACGCCTTCCGAGCGATATAATCCGTTACTTTCGGAGGTCGAACGAAAGCAAACGTTACCCAACAACCTCTTTGAAAATTTCTTAACAGAAGTCACGCCAAGTGTGCTTTTGTTGTTGTTAAACGCAAGGCCGCACAACTTGCTATCTGTGTTCTGCTCATCACGGGTATCAAAACCCAAATTTTAGCGCCGTAAGCCAGCAAAAATTGCCGCTAAGTCATTGAAGGACGCCTAGGTACGAGTTAGAACACTCTGACGTGGTTAAGGTCAGGAGAAATTCCTATAACTCGATTTATATGTTATTATGACTCTAATAGCACAAGAGAATTTGTCACGAGACACGATTTTAAAATCATTTGTAGTTCTGTGACTCAACTGTATGGTCTGTGAACAACAGTGTTCCCCAGTGGTAATTCTGAGAGAGTTATAGCGATAAAAGACACTTTCTCCTGAACCATACAGATTCAATTAAGATAATTTCTTTTGTATCTGTACTGAACAGCCATGCTCCTTCCAGTTTATTCTGTCGTTCAAGGAATTCTTTTCATTTCACGGCTTCAAGGTAAGAGATTTCTTCAATCTTTCTAATCTAGATCACTGAATTGTTTTTTAATGGAAACGTTTTATTTCCCGCGTGTTTGTTAAAGATGAGCCGCCAGGGGGAGGAGTTATTTTCGTTTATGGTAGTTTGGTTTGTTTTTGAATTTCGTACAAAGCTACACGAGGGCTATCTGTGCTAGCCGTCCCTAATTTAGCAGTGCAAGACTAGAGGGAAGGCAGCTAGTCATCACCACCCACCGCCAACTCTTGGGCTACTATTTTACCAACGAATAGTGGGATTGACCGAAAATTTATAACGCCCCCACGGCTGATAGAGCGCGTATGTTTGGTATGACTGGGATTGGAACTCGCGACCCTCAGATTACGTGTCGCACGCCTTAACACGCTTGGCCATGCCGGGCCTTCACGTTAGCATTGAGCTATTGTGGCGAGAAAATATATTTCGTGAATGATTGTAACAGCTTGAACGTTTGCCATAAGGAACAAATGCCAATTGGATTATGGACTGTACAAAGCAAGTCTTCTTACATTACCAGACAAACCAAGGATGGCTTTAAAGTTGCGTCCAGCTTTACGTATTCATCGCTCATTCATTCGCGTATTCAATATTTTTGACGACGGTCATATCAAAATGTCTAGAGTGACAGAACTGAATTTGTAGATTCATGGTTCGCGTTCTCTTAACTTATAATCGCTCTAAGCAGCGTTTTTTTTTATTAGGGTGCGTTATAAGAATAACTGTTAATCCCATTATTCAATTGGAGTAATCTAAGAGTTGACGGGGGTACTGTTGACTAGCTGAATTCTCTCTAGTCAAAGAATGGCTCGCGCAGACAGTCCTTGTGTAATTTTGGAGGGATATCCGAAACCAACAAATGTCATATTCTGCTGCAACACATGGCAAATGATTAGGCCTAAGATTCGGAATAATAAGTTTTCTTGTTTGAAGTTAAACACAGAGCAACACAATGACCTGTTTCTGCCGCGCCCACCATGGGTATCGAAACTCGGTTTCTGGCGTTATAAATCTTGAGACTTGTCACTGGGGATCCGGGAAGATAATAATGTTTGATGACGTGATTTATAAAATCGTTTAACTTGGATTATTATATAAGTCCGTACGATTATTTCACGGTCAATGTCAGGTACGATTATATAACTCCTCCTAATTGGAAGATGATTTCTATTCATTAGGTTTTAATTGGCATTGAAGTCGAAGTTAAAGCAGTCGTTACATAGTATCGACAGATATACACTCGACAGTAAAATGGTTATGAAATCACGCATATTAAAGCAGTTAGGGACGTTCGCCTATCACATTAATCTAAATGATGTACGCGTTGTGTAACTGGATGCAAATATTAAGCAGTCTTTAAAACGTCATAATGACTGGTTAGGTTTAAATGGGATCTCTGAAAAGTTTGGAAGCACATAAGTTTCAACAAACTTTAGAGAATGCGTTTTACCTGCTGATTTTGTAATTTGTTTTACCTGCCGATTTTGTAATTCGAGACAAATTTCTATTCGCAGTTGGTTTAACTCTGCCTTCTCTTGCTTCAACTGGCCCGGCATGGCCAAATGTGTTAAAGCGTTCGACTCGTAATCCGAGGGTCGCGGGTTCGAAGCTCGGTCGCACCAAACATGTTCGCCCTTTCAGCCGTGCAGGGGGGGTTACGATCAGTCCCACTATTCGTTCATAAAAGAGTAGCCCAAGAGTTGGCGGTGGGGTGGTGATGACTAGCTGCCCTCCCTCTGGTCTTAAACTGCTAAATTAGGGACGGCTAGCGTAACTACTAATCACGTAACTGAAATTTAAGAAAAAAAAAATCAAATTATATACGGTTTCAGAATTTTCGGACAGTAAAGAAAAGCTGAAATGCTATTGGCCAGCAACGAATAGTGTAGTTCAACTGATGAGGCTTAGAATATTACGAAATTACTGTTACAAACATTTAGGGGAAATGAAAACTGTTTGTTTATTTTTGTGGAGGAAATATTTTAATTAAGATTGTTTGTTTGTTTTGAATTTCGCACAAAGCTACTCGAGGGCTATCTGCGCTAGCCGTCCCTAATTTAGCAGTGTAAGACTGGAGGGAAGGCAGCTAGTCATCACCACCCACCGCCAACTCTTGGGCTACTCTTTTACCAACGAATAGTGGGATTGACCGCACATTACAACGCCCCCCACGGCTGAAATGGCAAGTTTAGTGCGACCGGAATTCGAACCCGCGACCCTCAGATTATGAGTCGAATGCCTTAACACGCTTGGCCATGCCAGGCCGCTTTAATTAAGACTGATTAAAGCAGTGCTATTTCAAAGCACACGGTAGTGTGTCGTGCGGCGTAAACAACCTCTAGGACACAATCTCTATTATCAACAGTAGCAACAGTTCAGCGAAGTTTTACTTCCCGTGTTTCGGACTGTGGCAACCCAAACGATCGCATATTTTCGTTGGAAGTGCTCATGTGTATCCTAACTTCACATGCCAAATTGTCCCCTGCTGGGACAGCAGTAAATCTTTGATTTTGCAATGCTAAAATCAGGGGCTCGATTTCTTTCGGTGGACAGAGCAGATAGCCGTACGTGGCTTTCGTGTTAGAAACACAAATACCAAATTTCAAGGTATTTTTAAGAAACGCACGAGATATAAAACCTCAAATTTTGAATCAGTTTCTTCGGATTTTTTTCTTCTTCGCACCGAAACTTAATTTTAAAGGTGTTTTTTTTTTTTTTTCAAGTTTAGTGCACGGATAATTCTTTAAGACCCACATAGTTAGGTGTTTCGAACGAAACCTTTTCGCACGCCTGCGCAAAAGGTCACGTGACCTTTTCACGTTTTCATCCTCAAAGTTTCACTACAGCTTTCTCTAAAAGGACCACAGCTGGCATAGCAGTAAGCCTTCGGATTTACAGCGCTAAAATAATGGGTTCGATTCCCTTCCGTGAACTGAGCAGATAACAAAACACGCACAAACACTCGCCTAAAAAGTAAGAGTAAACGTCATGACACGATAGTGGGTAAAACAATGAACGCGGCCCAGGTAACTAATGAATCAATACTTGTTATAAAGTTCTTATCAATGTTATAAGTGTAGCTGTCAGTTCAGCCACCAGTTTAAATTTCATTACGTTAAGTCGCACACTCAATAATTTTACCCCGAAATTTTTATTTCACGCCTAAAATGTTTTTGGTTAGATTATTATGAACACTAGCCACACGATAAATTCACCAGGATATATCATCGCATCACACAACATCTCAAGAATCAACTCTGTGACGGACGATAAAATATCCTGGTGATGAAATACCGAAACACTGACTAAATGGATATATTGTTAGTTGGAATTAAAGTTTAGTCTAAAAAAAACACACTTTTTATATCGTTGTCATCACCTAAAACTAAAACTAATAAGAAACTGGTAAAAACCATTATTTATTAATCTAAATAGGCCCGGAATGGCCAGGTGGGTTAAGGCGTTCGACTCGTAATCTGAGAGTCGCGGGTTCGAATCCCGGTCGCACCAAACACATTCACCCTTTCAGCCGTGTGAGCGTTATAATGTTGCGGTCAATCCCGCTATTCGTTGGTAAAAGAATAGCCCAAGAGTTAGCTGTGGGTGGTGATGACTAGCTGCCTTCCCTCTAGTCTTACACTGCTAAATCAGGGACAACGAGCAGAGATAGCCCTAGAGTAGCTTTGTATGAAATTCAAAAACAAACAAACAATTAATCTAAACATATAAAATTTTGTTAATAAAAATAAATTTTGAGATATATTAAACAAAAACAACAAAAACAGGCGAATATTAGTTTCCAAATCGTTTATATAAAACACGTAGCCGATCTTAACATATGATGTGCAAATAATATATCATATTCATGTTGTAACCACTGTGATTACATTGTCTCTGTTCTCATACATCCATGTTGTAACCACTGTGATTACATTGTCTCTGTTCTCACACATCCATGTTGTAACCGCTGTGATTACTTATATCTCTGTTCTCACACATCCATGTTGTAACCGCTGTGATTACTTACATCTATGTTCTCATACATCCATATACTTAAGATTTATAATCCCAGTTCTCTTTTATATTAACCACCGAGTTAAGTTTTCTTTGCTATTTTTTGTTACAGACTATTAAACGTTAGCTTGGTTCGAAACATTAATATCTCGTGAATTAACAAACAGCTGGCGGAAAACAAATATTATAAACATATTTCTTAATGGTGTTAATTATGACTTCGCGCAAAGCGTACTACTTTCTAACCCTCCTGAGGATTTTACCCCTCCAGACGATGGAGTAATCAGGGTTAGTACATTCTCACTTCTTAAACCGTTTTGTCCACCATTCGAATGTCTTTTGTTCTAGTGTTTTCATCATTAAATAGCGTGGAATCTATACAATTGAAACGTTAAATACAGAATGTTTATGGAATCTATACAATTGAAACGTTGCATTCATAATGTCCTAGATTTAAGGTAAAACTACTGGTGGCTGAAAACTATTATAAAACTAGTGATGTTTAGAAACTGTAAAATAACTAGTGATGGTTACAAACTGTTATATAACTAGTGATGGTTACAAACTATTATATAACTAGTGATGGTTACAAACTGTTATATAACTAGTGATGGTTAGAAACTGTTATATAACTAGTGATGGTTAGAAACTGTTATATAACTAGTGATGGTTAGAAACTGTTATATAACTAGTGATGGTTAGAAACTCTTGTATAATTAGTGATGGTTAGAAAATGTTATATAACTAGTGATGGTTAGAAACTTATATAACTAGTGATGGTTAGAAACTGTTGTATAATTAGTGATGGTTAGAAACTGTTATATAACTAGTGATGGTTAGAAACTGTTATATAACTAGTGATGGTTAGAAACTGTTATATAACTAGTGATGGTTAGAAACTGTCATATAACTAGTGATGGCTGGAAACTGTTGTATAACTAGTGATGTTTAGAAACTGTTATGTAACTAGTGATGGCTGGAAACTGTTATATAACTAGTGATGTTTAGAAACTGCTATATAACTAGTGATGGCTGGAACCTGTTATATAACTAGTGATGTTTAGAAACTGTTATATAACTAGTGATGGTTAGAAACTGTTATATAACTAGTGATGGTTAGAAACTGTTATATAACTAGTGATGGTTAGAAACTGTTATATAACTAGTGATGTTTAGAAACTGTTATATAACTAGTGATGGTTAGAAACTGTTATATAACTAGTGATGTTTAGAAACTGTTATATAACTAGTGATGGTTAGAAACTGTTATATAACTAGTGATGGTTAGAAACTGTTATGTAACTAGCGATGGCTGGAAACTGTTATATAACTAGTGATGTTTAGAAACTGTTATATAACTAGTGATGGTTAGAAACTTTTATGTAACTATTGATGGTTAGAAACTGTTATATAACTAGTGATGGTTAGAAACTGTTATGTAACTATTGATGGTTAGAAACTGTTATATAACTAGTGATGGTTAGAAACTGTTATGTAACTATTGATGGTTAGAAACTGTTATATAACTAGTGATGGTTAGAAACTGTTATATAACTAGTGATGGTTAGAAACTGTTATATAACTAGTGATGGTTACAAACTGTTATATAACTAGTGATGGTTAGAAACTTATATAACTAGTGATGGTTAGAAACTGTTATATAACTAGTGATGTTTAGAAACTGTTATATAACTAGTGATGGTTAGAAACTGTTATATAACTAGTGATGGCTGGAAACTGTTATATAACTAGTGATGTTTAGAAACTGTTATATAACTAGTGATGGTTAGAAACTGTTATATAACTAGTGATGGTTAGAAACTGTTATGTAACTAGCGATGGCTGGAAACTGTTATATAACTAGTGATGTTTAGAAACTGTTATATAACTAGTGATGGTTAGAAACTTTTATGTAACTATTGATGGTTAGAAACTGTTATATAACTAGTGATGGTTAGAAACTGTTATGTAACTATTGATGGTTAGAAACTGTTATATAAATAGTGATGGTTAGAAACTGTTATGTAACTATTGATGGTTAGAAACTGTTATATAACTAGTGATGGTTAGAAACTGTTATATAACTAGTGATGGTTAGAAACTGTTGTATAACTAGTGATGGTTAGAAACTGTTATATAACTAGTGATGGTTAGAAACTGTTATATAACTAGTGATGGTTAGAAACTGTTATATAACTAGTGATGGTTAGAAACTGTTATATAACTAGTGATGGTTAGAAACTGTTATATAACTAGTGATGGTTAGAAACTGTTATATAACTAGTGATGGTTAGAAACTGTTATGTAACTAGTGATGTTTAGAAACTGTTATATAACTAGTGATGGTTAGAAACTGTTATATAACTAGTGATGGTTAGAAACTGTTATATAACTAGTGATGGTTAGAAACTGTTATATAACTAGTGATGGTTTAGAAACTGTTATATAACTAGTGATGGTTAGAAACTGTTATATAACTAGTGATGTTTAAAACTGTTATATAACTAGTGATGGTTAGAAACTGTTATATAACTAGTGATGGCTGGAAACTGTTGTATAACTAGTGATGTTTAGAAACTGTTATATAACTAGTGATGGTTAGAAACTGTTATATAACTAGTGATGTTAGAAACTGTTATATAACTAGTGATGTTTAAAAACTGTTATATAACTAGTGATGGTTAGAAACTGTTATATAACTAGTGATGGTTAGAAACTGTTATATAACTAGTGATGGTTAGAAACTGTTGTATAACTAGTGATGTTTAGAAACTGTTATATAACTAGTGATGGTTAGAAACTGTTATGTAACTAGTGATGGTTAGAAACTGTTATATAACTAGTGATGGTTAGAAACTGTTATATAACTAGTGATGGTTAGAAACTGTTATATAACTAGTGATGGTTAGAAACTGTTATATAACTAGTGATGGTTAGAAACTGTTATATAACTAGTGATGGTTAGAAACTTATATAACTAGTGATGGTTAGAAACTGTTATATAACTAGTGATGTTTAGAAACTGTTATATAACTAGTGATGGTTAGAAACTGTTATATAACTAGTGATGGCTGGAAACTAGTGATGTTTAGAAACTGTTATATAACTAGTGATGGTTGTTATATAACTAGTGATGGTTGAAACTGTTATATAACTAGTGATGGTTAGAAACTGTTATATAACTAGTGATGTTAGAAACTGTTATATAACTAGTGATGGTTAGAAACTGTTATGTAACTAGTGATGGTTGGAAACTGTTATATAACTAGTGATGTTTAGAAACTGTTATATAACTAGTGATGGTTAGAAACTGTTATATAACTATTGATGGTTAGAAACTGTTATGTAACTAGTGATGGTTAGAAACTGTTATATAACTAGTGATGGTTAGAAACTGTTATATAACTATTGATGGTTAGAAACTGTTATATAACTAGTGATGGTTAGAAACTGTTATATAACTAGTGATGGTTAGAAACTGTTGTATAATTAGTGATGGTTAGAAACTGTTATATAACTAGTGATGGTTACAAACTGTTATATAACTAGTGATGGTTAGAAACTTATATAACTAGTGATGGTTAGAAACTGTTGTATAATTAGTGATGGTTAGAAACTGTTATATAACTAGTGATGGTTAGAAACTGTTATGTAACTAGTGATGGCTAGAAACTGTTATATAACTAGTGATGTTTAGAAACTGTTATATAACTAGTGATGGTTAGAAACTGTTATATAACTAGTGATGGTTAGAAACTGTTATATAACTAGTGATGTTTAGAAACTGTTATATAACTAGTGATGGTTAGAAACTGTTATATAACTAGTGATGGTTAGAAACTGTTATATAACTAGTGATGGTTAGAAACTGTTATATAACTAGTGATGGCTGGAAACTGTGTATAACTAGTGATGTTTAGAAACTGTTATATAACTAGTGATGGTTAGAAACTGTTATATAACTAGTGATGTTTAGAAACTGTTATATAACTAGTGATGGTTAGAAACTGTTATATAACTAGTGATGGTTAGAAACTGTTATATAACTAGTGATGGTTAGAAACTGTTGTATAACTAGTGATGGTTAGAAACTGTTATATAACTAGTGATGTTTAGAAACTGTTATATAACTAGTGATGGTTAGAAACTGTTATATAACTAGTGATGGTTAGAAACTGTTATATAACTAGTGATGGTTAGAAACTGTTATGTAACTAGTGATGGCTAGAAACTGTTATATAACTAGTGATGTTTAGAAACTGTTATATAACTAGTGATGGTTAGAAACTGTTATATAACTAGTGATGTTTAAAAACTGTTATATAACTAGTGATGTTTAAAACTGTTATATAACTAGTGATGGTTAGAAACTGTTATATAACTAGTGATGTTTAGAAACTGTTATATAACTAGTGATGGCTGGAAACTGTTGTATAACTAGTGATGTTTAGAAACTGTTATATAACTAGTGATGGTTAGAAACTGTTGTGTAACTAGTGATGGTTAGAAACTGTTGTGTAACTAGTGATGGCTGGAAACTGTTATATAACTAGTGATGTTTAGAAACTGTTATATAACTAGTGATGTTTAGAAACTGTTATATAACTAGTGATGTTTAGAAACTGTTATATAACTAGTGATGGTTAGAAACTGTTATATAACTAGTGATGTTTAAAAACTGTTATATAACTAGTGATGTTTAAAAACTGTTATATAACTAGTGATGGTTAGAAACTGTTATATAACTAGTGATGGTTAGAAACTGTTATATAACTAGTGATGGCTGGAAACTGTTGTATAACTAGTGATGTTTAGAAACTGTTATATAACTAGTGATGGTTAGAAACTGTTGTGTAACTAGTGATGGCTGGAAACTGTTATATAACTAGTGATGGTTAGAAACTGTTATATAACTAGTGATGGTTAGAAACTGTTATATAACTAGTGATGTTTAGAAACTGTTATATAACTAGTGATGGTTAGAAACTGTTATATAACTAGTGATGGCTGGAAACTGTTATATAACTAGTGATGTTTAGAAACTGTTATATAACTAGTGATGGCTGGAAACTGTTATATAACTAGTGATGTTTAGAAACTGTTATATAACTAGTGATGGTTAGAAACTGTTATATAACTAGTGATGGCTGGAAACTGTTATATAACTAGTGATGTTTAGAAACTGTTATATAACTAGTGATGGTTAGAAACTGTTATATAACTAGTGATATTTAGAAACTGTTATATAACTAGTGATGGTTAGAAACTGTTATATAACTAGTGATGGCCGGAAACTATTATATAATTAGTGATGGCTGGAAACTGTTATATAACTAGTGATGTTTAGAAACTGTTATATAACTAGTGATGGCTGGAAACTGTTATATAACTAGTGATGGTTAGAAACTGTTATATAACTAGTGATGGTTAGAAACTGTTATATAACTAGTGATGTTTAGAAACTGTTATATAACTAGTGATGGTTAGAAACTGTTAAATAACTAGTGATGGTTAGAAACTGTTATATAACTAGTGATGGTTAGAAACTGTTACATAACTAGTGATGGCTGGAAACTGTTATATAACTAGTGATGTTTAGAAACTGTTATATAACTAGTGATGGCTGGAAACTGTTATATAACTAGTGATGGTTAGAAACTGTTATATAACTAGTGATGGTTAGAAACTGTTATATAACTAGTGATGGTTAGAAACTGTTATATAACTAGTGATGTTTAGAAACTGTTATATAACTAGTGATGGTTAGAAACTGTTATATAACTAGTGATGGTTAGAAACTGTTATATAACTAGTGATGGTTAGAAACCGTTACATAACTAGTGATGGCTGGAAACTGTTATATAACTAGTGATGTTTAGAAACTGTTATATAACTAGTGATGGCTGGAAACTATTATATAACTAGTGATGGTTAGGAACTGTTATAAACTAGTGATGGTTAGAAACTGTTATATTACTAGTGATGGTTAGAAACTGTTATATAACTAGTGATGGTTAGAAACTGTTATATAACTAGTGATGGTTAGAAACTGTTATATAACTAGTGATGGCTGGAAACTGTTATATAACTAGTGATGGTTAGAAACTGTTATATAACTAGTGATGGTTAAAACTGTTATATAACTAGTGATGGTTAGAAACTGTTATATAACTAGTGATGGTTAGAAACTGTTATATAACTAGTGATGGCTGGAAACTGTTATATAACTAGTGATGTTTAGAAACTGTTATATAACTAGTGATGGCTGGAAACTATTATATAACTAGTGATGGTTAGAAACTGTTGTATAACTAGTGATGGCTGGAAACTGTTATATAACTAGTGATGGTTAGAAACTGTTGTATAACTAGTGATGGCTGGAAACTATTATATAACTAGTGATGGTTAGAAACTGTTATATAACTAGTGATGGTTAGAAACTGTTATATAACTAGTGATGGCTGGAAACTGTTATATAACTAGTGATGGTTAGAAACTGTTATATAACTAGTGATGGCTAGAAACTGTTATATAACTAGTGATGGTTAGAAACTGTTATATAACTAGTGATGCTTAAAAACTGTTATATAACTAGTGATGGTTAGAAACTGTTATGTAACTAGTGATGGCTGGAAACTGTTATATAACTAGTGATGGTTAGAAACTGTTATATAACTAGTGATGATTAGAAACTGTTATATAACTAGTGATGGCTGGAAACTGTTATATTACTAGTGATGGTTAGAAACTGTTATGAAACTAGTGATGGTTAGAAACTGTTATATAACTAGTGATGGCTGGAAACTATTATATAACTAGTGATGGCTAGAAACTGTTATATAACTAGTGATGGCTGGAAACTGTTATATAACTAGTGATGGTTAGAAACTGTTATATAACTAGTGATGGTTAGAAACTGTTATATAACTAGTAATGGTTGAAACTGTTATGTAACTAGTGATGGCTGGAAACTATTATATAACTAATGATGGCTGGAAACAGTTATATAACTAGTGATGGTTAGAAACTGTTATATAACTAGTGATGGTTAGAAACTGTTATATTACTAGTGATGGTTCGAAACTGTTATATAAATAGTGATGGTTAGAAACTGTTATATAACTAGTGATGGTTAGAAACTGTTATGTAACTAGTGATGGTTAGAAACTGTTATATAACTAGTGATGGTTAGAAACTGTTATATAACTAGTGATGGTTAGAAACTGTAATATAACTAGTGATGGCTGAAAACTGTTATATAACTAGTGATGGTTAGAAACTGTTATATAACTATTGATGGTTAGAAACTGTTATATAAGTATTGATGGTTAGAAACTGTTATATAACTAGTGATGGTTAGAAACTGTTATATAACTAGTGATGGCTGAAAACTGTTATATAACTTGTTATGGTTAGAAACTGTTATATAACTAGTGATGGTTAGAAACTGTTATATAACTATTGATGGTTAGAAACTGTTATATAACTAGTGATGGTTAGAAACTGTTATATAACTAGTGATGGTTAGAAACTGTTATATAACTAGTGATGGTTAGAAACTGTTATATAATTAGTGATGGTTCGAAACTGTTATATAACTAGTGATGGTTAGAAACTGTTATGTAACTAGTGATGGTTAGAAACTGTTATATAACTAGTGGTGGTTAGAAACTGTTATATAACTAGTGATGGTTAGAAACTGTTATATTACTAGTGATGGTTAAAACTGTTATATAACTTGTGATGGTTAGAAACTGTTATATAACTAGTTATGCTTAGAAACTGTTATGTAACTAGTGATGGTTAGAAACTGTTATATAACTAGTGGTGGTTAGAAACTGTTATATAACTAGTGATGGTTCGAAACTGTTATATAAATAGTGATGATTAGAAATTGTTATATAACTAGTGATGGTTAGAAACTGTTATGTAACTAGTGATGGTTAGAAACTGTTATATAACTATTGATGGTTAGAAACTGTTATATAACTAGTGATGGTTAGAAACTGTTATATAACTAGTGATGGTTAGAAACTGTTATATAACTAGTGATGGTTAGAAACTGTTATATTACTAGTGATGGTTAGAAACTGTTATATAACTAGTGATGGTTAGAAACTGTTATGTAACTAGTGATGGTTAGAAACTGTTATATTACTAGTGATGGTTAGAAACTGTTATATTACTAGTGATGGTTAGAAACTGTTATATAAGTTGTGATGGTTAGAAACTGTTATATTACTAGTGATGGTTAGAAACTGTTATATTACTAGTGATAGTTAGAAACTGTTATATAACTAGTGATGGTTAGAAACTGTTATATAACTAGTGATGGTTAGAAACTGTTATATAACTAGTGATGGTTAGAAACTGTTATGTAACTAGTGATGGTTAGAAACTGTTATATAACTAGTGATGGTTAGAAACTGTTATATTACTAGTGATGGTTAGAAACTGTTATATAACTAGTGATGGTTAGAAACTGTTATATAACTAGTGATGGTTAGAAACTGTTATATAACTAGTGATGGTTAGAAACTGTTATATAACTAGTGATGGTTAGAAACTGTTATGTAACTAGTGATGGTTAGAAACTGTTATATAACTAGTGATGGTTAGAAACTGTTATATTACTAGTGATGGTTAGAAACTGTTATATAACTAGTGATGGTTAGAAACTGTTATATTACTAGTGATGGTTAGAAACTGTTATATTACTAGTGATGGTTAGAAACTGTTATATAACTTGTGATGGTTAGAAACTGTTATATAACTAGTGATGGTTAGAAACTGTTATATAACTAGTGATGGCTGCGAACTTCTCTATTATAATTGATGACTGAAAACTTCTCTATAACTATCGATGGCTGAAAATATATACCACTGCAAGAAATGGTACAGTATGTTATTGTATTTCAGTTAATCAACTTTATAATTTACCCGTTCGAAGTAATTTTTTCTCAACGTCATAATACATAAAACAAACCAGAAATACGTAACAGTTATTCCTCAGTTCAACATTCCTATAATTTGTTGTTAAATGTATTTTGAACTACAATGATGTTGAGAAACGAACAGAAAGCATGCCTTCAAATAATAATATGGTTATAAAAGAACTTTGCAGTACCTCAGCGAGATATTATGTATATCATTACAGTACCTCAGCGAGATATTATGTATATCATTACAGTTCCTCAGCGAGATATTATGTATATCATTACAGTACCTCAGCGAGATATTATATATATCATTACAGTACCTCAGCGAGATATTATGTATATCATTACAGTACCTCAGCGAGATATTATGTATATCATTACAGTACCTCAGCGAGATATTATATATATCATTACAGTACCTCAACGAGATATTATATATATCATTACAATACCTCAGCGAGATATTATGTATATCATTACAGTACCTCAGCGACATATTATGTATATCATTACAGTACCTCAGCGAGATATTATATATATCATTACAGTACCTCAGCGAGATATTATGTATATCATTATAGTACCTCAACGAGATATTATATATATCATTACAGTACCTCAGCAAGATATTATGTATATCATTACAGTACCTCAGCGAGATATTATGTATATCCCCCCTTCGCTAAAGACCCTGCAACAGTTTGTAGCACTACCTGTGTGTTTTATGTTTCTCTGTGTGTAAGAATGAGGTGTGTGTTTTATGTTTCTCTGTGTGTAAGGATGAGGTGTGTGTTTTATGTTTCCCTGTGTGTAAGGATGAGGTGTGTGTTTTATGTTTCCCTGTGTGTAAGGATGAGGTGTGTGTTTTATGTTTCCCTGTGTGTAAGGATGAGGTGTGTGTTTTATGTTTCTCTGTGTGTAAGGATGGTGTGTGTGTTTTATGTTTCCCTTTGTGTAAGGATGATGTGTGTGTTTTATGTTTCTCTGTGTGTAAGGATGAGGTGTGTGTTTTATGTTTCCCTGTGTGTAAGAATGAGGTGTGTGTTTTATGTTTCCCTGTGTGTAAGAATGAGGTGTGTGTTTTATGTTTCCCTGTGTGCATGAGGATGAGGTTTGTGTTTTTATGTTTCCCTGTGTGTGAGGATGAGGTGTGTGTTTTATGTTTCCCTGTGTGTAAGAATGAGGTGTGTGTTTTATGTTTCTCTGTGTGTAAGGATGAGGTGTGTGTTTTATGTTTCCCTGTGTGTAAGGATGATGTTTGTGTTTTATGTTTCTCTGTGTGTAAGGATGAGGTGTGTGTTTTATGTTTCCCTGTGTGTAGGATGAGGTGTGTGTTTTATGTTTCCCTGTGTGTAGGATGATGTTTGTGTTTTATGTTTCTCTGTGTGTAGAGGATGAGGTGTGTGTTTTATGTTCCCCTGTGTGTAGGATGAGGTTTGTGTTTTATGTTTTCCCTGTGTGTAAGGATGAGGTGTGTGTTTTATGTTTCCCTGTGTGTAAGAATGAGGTGTGTGTTTTATGTTTCCCTATGTGTAAGAATAGGGTGTGTGTTTTATGTTTCTCTGTGTGTAAGGATGAGGTGTGTGTTTTATGTTTCCCTGTGTGTGTAGGATGATGTTTGTGTTTTATGTTTCTCTGTGTGTAAGGATGAGGTGTGTGTTTTATGTTTCCCTGTGTGTAAGAATGAGGTGTGTGTTTTATGTTTCTCTGTGTGTAAGGATGAGGTGTGTGTTTTATGTTTCTCTGTGTGTAAGGATGAGGTGTGTGTTTTATGTTTCCCTGTGTGTAAGGATGAGGTTTGTGTTTTATGTTTCCCTGTGTGTGTAGGATGAGGTGTGTGTTTTATGTTTCCCTGTGTGTGTAAGAATGAGGTGTGTGTTTTATGTTTCCCTGTGTGTAAGAATGAGGTGTGTGTTTATGTTTCTCTGTGTGTAAGGATGAGGTGTGTGTTTTATGTTTCCCTGTGTGTAAGGATGAGGTGTGTGTTTTATGTTTCCCTGTGTGTAAGGATGAGGTGTGTGTTTTATGTTTCCCTGTGTGTAAGGATGGTGTGTGTGTTTTATGTTTCCCTTTGTGTAAGGATGGTGTGTGTGTTTTATGTTTCCCTGTGTGTAAGAATGAGGTGTGTGTTTTATGTTTCCCTGTGTGTAAGAATGAGGTGTGTGTTTTATGTTTCCCTGTGTGTAAGAATGAGGGTGTGTGTTTTATGTTTCTCTGTGTGTAAGAATAGAGGTGTGTGTTTATGTTTCCCTGTGTGTAAGGATGGTGTGTGTGTTTTATGTTTCCCTGTGTGTAGGATGAGGTGTGTGTTTTATGTTTCCCTGTGTGTAAGGATGGTGTGTGTGTTTTATGTTTCCCTTTGTGTAAGGATGGTGTGTGTGTTTTATGTTTCCCTGTGTGTAAGAATGAGGTGTGTGTTTTATGTTTCCCTGTGTGTAAGAATGAGGTGTGTGTTTTATGTTTCCCTGTGTGTAAGAATGAGGTGTGTGTTTTATGTTTCCCTGTGTGTAAGAATGAGGTGTGTGTTTTATGTTTCTCTGTGTGTAAGGATGAGGTGTGTGTTTTATGTTTCTCTGTGTGTAAGGATGAGGTGTGTGTTTTATGTTTCCCTGTGTATTATGTGGATGGGGTTTGTGTTTTATGTTTCCCTGTGTGTAAGGATGAGGTGTGTGTGTTTTTTATGTTTCCCTGTGTGTAAGAATGAGGTGTGTGTTTTATGTTTCCCTGTGTGTAAGAATGAGGTGTGTGTTTTATGTTTCTCTGTGTGTAAGGATGAGGTGTGTGTTTTATGTTTCCCTGTGTGTAAGGATGAGGTGTGTGTTTTATGTTTCCCTGTGTGTAAGGATGAGGTGTGTGTTTTATGTTTCCCTGTGTGTAAGGATGGTGTGTGTGTTTTATGTTTCCCTTTGTGTAAGGATGGTGTGTGTGTTTTATGTTTCCCTGTGTGTAAGGATGGTGTGTGTGTTTTATGTTTCCCTGTGTGTAAGAATAGGTGTGTGTTTTATGTTTCCCTGTGTGTAAGAATGAGGTGTGTGTTTTATGTTTCCCTTTGTGTAAGGATGATGTGTGTGTTTTATGTTTCTCTGTGTGTAAGGATGAGGTGTGTGTTTTATGTTTCCCTGTGTGTAAGAATGAGGTGTGTGTTTTATGTTTCCCTGTGTGTAAGAATGAGGTGTGTGTTTTATGTTTCCCTGTGTGTAAGGATGAGGTTTGTGTTTTATGTTTCCCTGTGTGTAAGGATGAGGTGTGTGTTTTATGTTTCCCTGTGTGTAAGGATGAGGTGTGTGTTTTATGTTTCCCTGTGTGTAAGAATGAGGTGTGTGTTTTATGTTTCTCTGTGTGTAAGGATGAGGTGTGTGTTTTATGTTTCCCTGTGTGTAAGGATGATGTTTGTGTTTTTATGTTTCTCTGTGTGTAAGGATGAGGTGTGTGTTTTTATGTTTCCCTGTGTGTAGGATGATGTGTGTGTTTTATGTTTCTCTGTGTGTAGGGATGAGGTGTGTGTTTTTATGTTTCCCTGTGTGTAAGGATGAGGTGTGTGTTTTATGTTTCCCTGTGTGTAAGGATGATGTGTGTGTTTTTTATGTTTCTCTGTGTGTAGGATGAGGTGTGTGTTTTATGTTTCCCTGTGTGTAAGGATGAGGTGTGTGTTTTATGTTTCCCTGTGTGTAAGGATGAGGTTTGTGTTTTATGTTTCCCTGTGTGTAAGGATGAGGTGTGTGTTTATGTTTCCCTGTGTGTAAGGATGAGGGTGTGTGTTTTATGTTTCCCTGTGTGTAAGGATGATGTTTGTGTTTTATGTTTCTCTGTGTGTAAGAATGAGGTGTGTGTTTTATGTTTCCCTGTGTGTAAGGATGAGGTGTGTGTTTTATGTTTCCCTGTGTGTAAGGATGAGGTTTGTGTTTTATGTTTCCCTGTGTGTAAGGATGAGGTGTGTGTTTTATGTTTCCCTGTGTGTAGGATGAGGTGTGTGTTTTATGTTTCCCTGTGTGTAAGGATGAGGTGTGTGTTTTATGTTTCCCTGTGTGTAAGGATGGTGTGTGTGTTTTATGTTTCCCTGTGTGTAAGGATGGTGTGTGTGTTTTATGTTTCCCTGTGTGTAAGGATGAGGTGTGTGTTTTATGTTTCTCTGTGTGTAAGAATGAGGTTTGTGTTTTATGTTTCCCTGTGTGTAAGGATGAGGTTTGTGTTTTATGTTTCCCTGTGTGTAAGGATGAGGTGTGTGTTTTATGTTTCCCTGTGTGTAAGGATGAGGTTTGTGTTTTATGTTTCCCTGTGTGTAAGGATGAGGTGTGTGTTTTATGTTTCCCTGTGTGTAAGGATGAGGTGTGTGTTTTATGTTTCCCTGTGTGTAAGGATGAGGTGTGTGTTTTATGTTTCCCTGTGTGTAAGGATGGTGTGTGTGTTTTATGTTTCCCTGTGTGTAGGATGAGGTGTGTGTTTTATGTTTCCCTGTGTGTAAGGATGAGGTGTGTGTTTTATGTTTCTCTGTGTGTAAGAATGAGGTGTGTGTTTTATGTTTCCCTGTGTGTAAGGATGAGGTGTGTGTTTTATGTTTCCCTGTGTGTAAGGATGAGGTGTGTGTTTTATGTTTCCCTGTGTGTAAGGATGAGGTGTGTGTTTTATGTTTCCCTGTGTGTAAGGATGAGGTGTGTGTTTTATGTTTCCCTGTGTGTAAGGATGAGGTGTGTGTTTTATGTTTCCCTGTGTGTAAGGATGAGGTGTGTGTTTTATGTTTCCCTGTGTGTAAGGATGAGGTGTGTGTTTTATGTTTCCCTGTGTGTAAGGATGGTGTGTGTGTTTTATGTTTCCCTGTGTGTAAGGATGAGGTGTGTGTTTTATGTTTCCCTGTGTGTAAGGATGAGGTGTGTGTTTTATGTTTCTCTGTGTGTAAGAATGAGGTGTGTGTTTTATGTTTCCCTGTGTGTAAGAATGAGGTGTGTGTTTTATGTTTCTCTGTGTGTAAGGATGAGGTTTGTGTTTTATGTTTCTCTGTGTTTAAGGATGAGGTGTGTGTTTTATGTTTCCCTGTGTGTAAGGATGAGGTGTGTGTTTTATGTTTCCCTGTGTGTAAGGATGAGGTGTGTGTTTTATGTTTCCCTGTGTGTAAGGATGAGGTGTGTGTTTTATGTTTCCCTGTGTGTAAGGATGAGGTTTGTGTTTTATGTTTCCCTGTGTGTAAGGATGAGGTGTGTGTTTTATGTTTCCCTGTGTGTAAGGATGAGGTGTGTGTTTTATGTTTCCCTGTGTGTAAGGATGAGGTGTGTGTTTTATGTTTCCCTGTGTGTAAGAATGAGGTGTGTGTTTTATGTTTCTCTGTGTGTAAGGATGAGGTGTGTGTTTTATATTTCTCTGTGTGTAAGGATGAGGTGTGTGTTTTATGTTTCTCTGTGTGTAAGGATGAGGTGTGTGTTTTATGTTTCTCTGTGTGTAAGGATGAGGTGTGTGTTTTATGTTTCCCTGTGTGTAAGGATGATGTTTGTGTTTTATGTTTCAGTGAAACATATTTTTTTACTCACAAAACGTTAATTTTGTGAATTCTGCTAACTGGAATATTCTATCGGCGAATCCACCCGTATATTTCTGTTGCATAAAATCAACTACTAGTACTTTATTTTGGAAAATTCCTATTACAAATTTATTCCAATGACAAAACAAAACCCTCTGCCAGTCGACGATTTGCTGACATATGTCCCCTAGAAAAGATATTGGGCAGAAAAGTCACATAATCACCTGCACGTGAGTCGCATTATACCAACTATCCTCTTTGTAATGAAAACCAAGAATATTTAAACAATGGAATGGGTTAGGAAACTAAACCTAACACTAATTTCGTTGTTTTAACCCTAACTTACCGAGTTAGAAAGGTTCGTGCGACGAGGGTCTTTGTAACGTTTATAATACCACATCTACCCAATTAAAAAGGGAAAGCGTGAAAATAACATGATTATTAGGCCTATACTAATACACTGTAAACAGTCATTATCGTAATGCTGGTAGCTTTAACGTTTCGGGTTTCATAACTATGGGTTCTGGGTTTGATACCCGATGTCGTTAATTTCGAGTTACAAAATAAAAGTTGGACAAATATCTTTAAGGACTGAGCTGCTGGTTGATTCTGTAATTTCTGTTCTTTAGCTCAAAGTTGGAGACCACTATATCTGAATCCGCTGTTGTTTAGGTTAAACGTTCCGGTGTTACTGTAGTGTTATAATGTATTACTGGTCTGATGGCATCACTACAGAGTGCTAGTGTATGCATAGTTCAGTGTCATACCTTATGTTTCTCTTATTTAGTTTCTAATGAATATTTTTTTTTACTGCCAAAAATGTTATTCCCCAGCCACTCTTTCATTTTCTGCCCACCGTTGAATCAGCGGTAAAAATTGGGTTTCGTTCCTCACGACGGACACAAGACAGCTGGCCCACTGTGTAGCCCTGCGCTTAATAACAAACAAACAAGTTTTTACTTCATTTTTAAGAAGCTTGTCCTTTCTTAAGGGTTAGTTTTAATAGCACACAATCCAGTTACATTTATGAAGCCCCCTGGTGGTTCAACGAAAAAGTTTGTAAAGATTTACGACGCTAAAATTAGGGATGTCTAGCGTAAACAGATCTCGTGTAGCTTGGCGCGAAATTCAAAACAAACAAATAGCTTAATTAAGGGAAACCGTGTAGGCGGCGGGTGCTGCTAACGTATTGTCCTTCTCCTCAAAAAACACAGGTCAATTTGAAAACTGAAGAAAATGAATAAAGCGTGAGTAACACACGAAGATACATACAGCCTATCCGATTGTTTAGGAAACAAAAATTAATCCATTGGAGTTTGCAAAAAGCGAGGAATATATCTAATAATACTTCCTGTTTCCACTGACATTATGTAACTCAATTCATTCATTATATTCGTTTAATTCATCTGCCAAAATTTCACGATTAATAAAATAAATAGAAAGACGGCGGATAATACTTATGTGTTATATACTTTTCGTAAATTTAAGCTTATATTGAAACCGTTCCAAATGAATGCTCGATATACGTAAGCAAATTTTTCTTAATTAAACTTTTGTTTTTCATTTTTGGATTCAATTATCGATATTTGTTCTCCTGAAACTAAGAAACTTTGGTGTCTGTTTTTCTTGTTTCAGAAAATCTGAAATTGTTTTCAATGTTTATGGAACAAGTTAATTAACAAAGCTAAAAGGATTTACAAAATTATGGTCGACGTTTTGAACGTTTCCAAAGTCGTAACGCACTACAAACAAATTGCCTAAATACACATGAAATGCATACAACGTTAATGAGGCAATGTATTCAGTATTATAACCATTAATGAATTCTGGTGCCTCAGATTAAGCTAAGGTTTGACTACCTGAAGTTTACTAGCTCGGTACGACTTACTTGTCTTAAACGAAGGAGAAATTCACTAATGAGTCGAAGTACTTATTGCTGAATTACTGGAATTATAAAATAAGAAAATTATTTTTTTTTCTTGTCTTTTGTAAAATTGATTCTTCATTGTCCTTGAACCTCGTAAAAGAAACAAGAGCTCTTTTTGAGATTTACCACAGAAGTGTATTGTATATATACATATATGTGTGTATTCAAGTTAAAATAAATCGTTATAATGTTTGGATTCCATGATATCTTAAAGCAAACTATCCTTGAAAAAGTAATCATATATCACCTTCTGTTATTTTGTATTTGTTTTCAAGAAACCAAATATGAAGCTCAGCTAGAACCTTCTGGTATCATGCTTGTGAATTTATAAACTCTGAAAACACCAGTTGTTGTATTACTAACAATCTTCATAAAACAATAAAAATGGATGTTTGATTCAGCTCAACACTAGTTGTTGTGACAATATTAATGAAACAATAAAAATGGATGTTTGATTCAGCTGAATAATGGTTGTTGTATTACCGACAGTCCTAGAGAATCAAGAAAACTGAAAATGTAGTCCACTTCGATAGCAATTACTGCACAAATTAACTTTGATGAACTGAACTATTAGGGTTAGCTAACTGTGATGAATGTACTTCATATTCCGTGGCCAGGTTGGTTAAGGCGTTCGACTTGTAATTTGAGAGTTGTGGGTGCGGATACCCGTCGCACCAAAAATGCTTGTCCTTTCAGCCGTAGGAGCGTTACAATGTGACGGTCAATCCCACTATTCGTTGGTAAAAGAGTAGCCCAAAAGTTGGCGGTGGGTGGTGATGACCAGCTGCCTTTCCTCTAGTCTTACACTGCTAAATTAGAGACGGCTAGCGCAGATAACCCTCGTGATAACCCTCAATAACCAATATATTGATGTCAGCAACCAATTTGTTCTGCATTTACTGATTTCACCATGTTAAGACTCTTAACCTGTTCAGTGCCGTAGACGAGATAACTCGTCCAAGCCGATCGGTAACACAGTGCTACGGACGAGTTAATTTGTTTTCAATAATACCTAACTTCAACGCTAGATGTCAGAACCATACATGCATTTGACCTACTTACAAATTGTTTCACTTTCGATCCAAAATGGTGTCATAAAAAAGTTACAAAATAAAGAAGCATTAGAGTTGTATTGTAGCAACTGAAATACTTGGCAGTCAACAGGTTAAACTCGGAGCAATGAAATAAACGTAAATATAAAGCAATTTGTTGTTACAATTTTTCTTGTAGTGTTCACCAACGAACCTCCTGATGAAATAAACAACGTTGATCTTTCATAAACCGTCTTCATTTCTTCTAACTCGAACAAAAAGCTCACTTTGTTTGTCAAAACGTATTAGCAAAATATATAAAAATTTCGTTTTTGTAAGTCTTTTCGTAACATATATTTGTTTGCCCAATGAGTTATAAATATTAATGTGGAATGATTATCTAAACCTGTGTTCAACAGAAGTTTCTGGGTGTGTTTACTTGAAACTGGCGAACGGCTGAACCGATTGTCACCAGTCCTCGCGTATACCCTGAAATTCCACTGAGGGCTAACATGAGGGCGTCAGATTCGAAAGTCAACGCCTACGTCACCTACGGGAGCCCCCGCGTCTTCCCTGTGCTTTGTATCTGCTTATAATTGGTAAACCGTTGAACCGATTGCCATTGCATCTTGCATATATACTTGAGTGGTACAGGTGAATCAGAACTCTGATCCACTTATGTCATCTCTTCTCAGGGATCTCTGTCTTTCCCATACGTAGTTAAAAATAGCTGATCAGATATACATTTATATTTAATATCCTAATTCACTGCACATTAAACCTAGATTAATTTTAACACAAATTTATTGGTAAAAGCTTTTTGTGTTACACTTTAATTTGTAAATAAATATACATAGGCGGGGATTGGACCCATGATGGAACTCTAGTTTTCGAAAACATTGGTCAAGGTTTGAATCTGTGCGATGCCACAAAACATGAGCCACACAGTAAGGGTTACAGTCAATTACTTATCATGGATTTGGAGAGATAGACTCTTCTATAGTGGTTCAAGATCGGTGACTGCGCAGATGGTCATAAGTATTTAATAAAATATAGAAAAATAAATATATATAAAAATAGTTTAAATTATGTGCTATAAAAACAAAAGAGTTATGGCTAACGCACAAAATATATATGTGAAACAGTTTTAGGCCTTTTTATTGAGGATATGAGAAAGTACAAAAAAAAGGATAATACAAATAAGTGGAATATGATGAGGGTGTATGTCTTCCTGGGAGTTTGCCCATCACTACCACGCCTTTACTGGCTAATGTAGTAAATGTCTAATAACCTATCAGTTATATCGAAGTCGACGCATGCGTAAACACCGAACATACAGAAACAGAGTACCATTATTACCGACCCCTCGTGTCGTGTGTTTTAAGCTTACAGTTGTTTTGTGAATATTTCAAGATCAGTGCTCGTGTAAACGAGGCTTAGCAAGTCGTGCCTTCCACTGGAGAACTGACCATTGTTATTTAACCGTAAATATTTGGATCAAATGTTTCAGTAATATCCTACGTGCATCAACCACTCGCTCGTAGTGAAGCTGGAGACGTGCATATTAAAACTGCAAGGTGAAAAAATAAAATAAGGTGTCTCGAGTCTAGCGCTCTAGAAACTGTAGTGTCAACAAACTTCTCAGCTATATCACGAACCGTGTTTGTATAAATTTAATATCGTTGCTTGATCAAGCTAGTTTAGCCTTAACGCCACCACGAACTGTGAAAGAAAACTATGGTTGTGATACTCTAAAATTGGCCCTGAAGATATGTGAACATATATCCATACATATGGCTATCGTAAGGTTTGGAAATTATAAGGAAGTTAGATACAGTGGTACTCTTTCTCACGTTCTAGTGTATTTACCCCCTCACTCACTCACACACACACTTTATTTATCACTTTTTAGCGTTTTCTTTCCTAGCATTCATGGATAGTGTTAAAATTCATGGTTCGATCCCTCCAGTGGACGCAGCACAAAGAGCTCACTGAGCAGCTTTGTGGTTAAAAATAACGATGTAAAAAGTAACAATTGTACAAATAATTCCAATATAATGTGAGAGATGCTTGTTTGTTTGTTTGTACCCTAACTCCTCCTATGACTTTACATTTGGACCAATCATATTTGGTTCACTCAAGTAAGAATGATTCGGGACGTATTAAGACAGTATTTTGATCTTAAAGTGCACAAATTACGTAGCTTTAGTTGTGACTAAGTATTGATCAGTGTGTGGGAGTGGCCACTCAGTACTGATGGGATAGTTACGTGGATTATACATCACTTACCTTCAACCATTACTGACATAGCTGGGACAAAAACAGAAACACTGTTTATATTAATGGGGTTTTCGAACCCCATCAAACATTTGAGGGACTACTTTTTTTCGCACTTTGTGTTAACGATATATTTTCTAGAGTGTTTGTGTTTTTTTTAAAGCAAACCCAAATCGGACTCTCTGTTGTGTCCACAGAGGAGAATCAAACCTCTGATTTTAGCGTTGTAAATCCGTAGACTTATCGCTGTCTCAGCGAGGAAGTTTCTCTAAAGAGACACACTTATAGTAAGTAATATTTTTAAGTCACGTCTCACTTATTGCTTGTCGATTAAAATAAACTAAAACAGGAAATAAAATTATTCAAATAACCAAACCCAATGAGCGTGAACAATTCTATCCTTACGTACGTTCAATCTCTATAGTGCCACGGGCAGATTCCTGGGGAAAGGCTTTCACGAACCTCTAACGGGAGCATCTGCTGGTAGATACAAATTTATAGGTCTGTACTAGTAGGATATCGAAGATGTTCCATTACTGTTTACAAATGTTTGCGATGACTTCCACATTCCAATCATATATCTTTTCGTGATTTATCTCGTAATCGCGTTTGACAGACAAATCACGATATGGTTATGATGACGTAACTTTTATAAGATTCTGGATATGTTTGTTTGTTTGTTTTTATTTCGCGCAAAACTACTCCAGGGCTATCTGCGCTAGCCGTCCCTAATTTAGCAGTGTAAGGCTAGAGGGAAGACAGCTAGTCATCACCACCCACCGCCAACTCTTGAGCTACTCTTTTACCAACGAATAGTGGGATTGACGGTCAAATTATTACGCCTCCACGGCTGAAAGGGCGAGCATGTTTGGTGCGACCGGGATTCGAACTCGCGACCCTCGGATTACGAGTCGAATGCCTTAACACTTGGCCATGCCGGGCCTAAGATTCTGGAACCTACACTGTTTGTTTCTTCAAGATTTACACGCCGAGCTACACAAAGGTTTTCTGCGCATATACGTTCCTAATTTTCAGATAATAGACAAGAGGAAAGGATGCCACTCAACAACACACACCGCCAACACTTGGACTACTGTTTTCTAATGGAAGAGTGGGATGTGCTTGCGCTATCGTAATGTCTGTACAACCCTCTAAGTACAAACAGAAGCTGACAACATATAAATACTATGTTCAATCTTTAATTCAATATCGATCTATTTATGAGGAAATTGTGAACTTCCAATAACCTCACTGATCCATGACGCTGCTATTTTATAAAAATGGATGATCAGAAGTAACGTAATCATATCATCCAAATTATGAATATGATATGTATTATTGTCAGAATCTAACCTACGTATATATTATATATATGAATTATCAATACCTGCTATATATATATATAAATATGTGGTCGTGTGTGTCACGTCACGCTATGATTAATATCTCGAAATAGGAGAATCGTGTTTGTGTTTTTTTTTTATAGCAAAGCCACATCGGGCTATCTGCTGAGCCCACTGAGGGGAATCGAACCCCTGATTTTAGCGTTGTAAATCCGGAGACACACCGCTGTACTAGCAGGGGGCGATAGAAGTGTCAAAACAGCCAAAGTGTATTTATCCAGATATAATAGCTCGATTACTGTCTGCTCATTACGATTTTAGTGAGGGAGTGCACGGAAGCCTTATAAGTGTAGTAAGTGTTGAGATCATTTAGCCTACAGTCAAATGAATGAAGTTTATCATAAAAATAAAGAAATTATCGATGCTATTATAAATTTAAAACTTAAATCGTTTCTGAATTGAACTATTTTCTGTTATATCACCAACATTTTAAATAAAAAAAACAAAGATATTAAATTAACCCAGACTCTAGGTTAAAGAAATCAACAAATATTTTTCTAGTTTTGTTGTCTCCGCATTTCATCTTATACTTTCAGTACACAGACTAACAACAATATTATAGTTTACACTTTTGTTACAAAGTAAGATGATATAAGAGCCATTGTTTGAGTGTAGTGTTACCCACAATGCACTGGGTTTTTATGTATTATAATTTGTTAATTTAACAGACTTTCACCATTAATTATTACATGAATACGTGACAAATACAATTTATGAAGGATCATAATTTTGATTGGCTCACAAAGGAGTTTACCGACCTTTGACCTTTTACCAATCTTTGACTGTCTAGTTGTTGACCAAGTTTGATTTCATAATATTTATTTGTTTCAGTTAAATATGAAATGTAAAGTTAGGGTATACCATATTGTGGGGGTGATAGTACTCGACCGGTAACTTTTGAAGGGCTCGTCAAATATAAGGTTTAACGATGTGTGAGTACTTACATTCAGTTTTTCTGTTTCTTCTGTTTTACAATGAAATACATGACTTCCCTGATTTACAATGGATAACACTGCTTCCCTGTTTTACAATGAAATACATGACTTCCCTGATTTACAATGGATAACACTGCTTCCCTGTTTTACAATGAAATACATGACTTCCCTGATTTACAATAGATAACACTGCTTCCCTGTTTTACAATGAAATACATGACTTCCCTGATTTACAATGGATAACACTGCTTCCCTGTTTTACAATGAAATACATGACTTCCCTGATTTACAATAGATAACACTGCTTCCCTGTTTTACAATGAAATACATGACTTCCCTGATTTACAATGGATAACACTGCTTCCCTGTTTTACAATGAAATACATGACTTCCCTGATTTACAATAGATAACACTGCTTCCCTGTTTTACAATGAATTACATGACTTCCCTGATTTACAATGGATAACACTGCTTCCCTGTTTTACAATGGATAACACTGCTTCCCTGTTTTACAATGGATAACACTGCTTTCCTGTTTTACAATGAATTACACTGCTTCCCTGTTTTACAATGGATAACACTGCTTTCCTGTTTTACAATGAATTACACTGCTTCCCTGTTTTACAATGAATTACACTGCTTCCCTGTTTTACAATGAATTACACTGCTTCTCTGTTTTACAATGAATTACACTGCTTCCCTGTTTTACAATGAATTACACTGCTTCTCTGTTTTACAATGGATAACACTGCTTTCCTGTTTTACAATGAATTACACTGCTTCTCTGTTTTACAATGAATTACACTGCTTCCCTGTTTTACAATGAATTACACTGCTTCCCTGTTTTACAATGGATAACACTGCTTTCCTGTTTTACAATGAATTACACTGCTTCCCTGTTTTACAATGGATAACACTGCTTTCCTGTTTTACAATGAATTACATGACTTCCCTGTTTTACAATGAATTACATGACTTCCCTGTTTTACAATGAATTACACTGCTTCCCTGTTTTACAATGAATTACACTGCTTCCCTGTTTTACAATGAATTACACTGCTTCCCTGTTTTACAATGGATTACACTGCTTCCCTGTTTTACAATGAATTACACTGCTTCCCTGTTTTACAATGAATTACACTGCTTCCCTGTTTTACAATGAATTACACTGCTTCCCTGTTTTACAATGAATTACACTGCTTCCCTGTTTTACAATGAATTACACTGCTTCCCTGTTTTACAATGAATTACACTGCTTCCCTGTTTTACAATGAATTACACTGCTTCTCTGTTTTACAATGAATTACACTGCTTCCCTGTTTTACAATGAATTACACTGCTTCCCTGTTTTACAATGAATTACACTGCTTCCCTGTTTTACAATGAATTACACTGCTTCCCTGTTTTACAATGCGTTCTGTAGTTTGTTCTGGTAATGTATACACCAGCTTAATCCGAAGTTTGTATCTAACTCATCTCTTTGTTTGGTATATTCTCCCTGTTCAGAATTACGTGCCACAAACATAGATAGATTCTACCTTTCAATACCAATACTTGCTGTAAACATTAATAGATTCTATCAGTTAGTCATCAAAATGAGCACATTTTAGTCGAGCATATTAAATTCACGGGCCCGGCATGGCCAAGTGTGTTAAGGCGTGCGACTCGTAATCTGAGGGTCGCGGGTTCGCATCCCCTTCGCGCCAAACATTCTCTCCCTCCCAGCCGAGGGGGCGTTATAATGTGACAGTGAATCCCACTATTCGTTGGTAAAAGAGTAGCCCAAGAGTTGGCGGTGGGTGGTGATGACTAGCTGCCTTCCCTCTAGTCTTACACTGCTAAATTAGGGACGGCTAGCACAGATAGCCCTCGAGTAGCTTTGTGCGAAATTCAAAAACAAACAAACAAACAAATTAAATCCAAATGTCAGTTGTTTTGTTAATTATGAACACTACATTCATTGGTTGGTTGTTTGGCGTTTTGTTCTCGCACAACAACTGGGCTGTGCTAAACAAGTGCAGATATGTAAAAATAAAGTTATTATAGTGCAAAGAAACCTGCAAACTGTGAATGTTAATAAGAGGTTCGTGAGACTCAGTGTACAACCTGTGGACTGGAGACAAAGAAACCTGCAAACTGTGAATGTTAATAAGAGGTTCGTGAGACTCAGTGTACAGCCTGTGGACTGGAGACAAAGAAACCTGCAAACTGTGAATGTCAATAAGAGGTTCGTGAGACTCAGTGTACAACCTATGGACTGGAGAAGTGTGGAAAGCACCCGTGTAGAGTAGGATGGCGAATATGGTCCAACATCTTTAAGGCCTAGGGCCTGACAGAACCAGAGATAAGAGACCAATAGTTTAGATTGAACCAAATGAGGGCACGATAGATCTTGGACATGGAACTTCAAACTACAACCCAAAAGGTCGAATCAGGTGATCCACGGTGAAACGCTGTCGACAGAAGTCATACTGGGTGGGCGAGAGGAGGTTCTTTGATTCAGGAAATAAAAGAAGACAAGTATTAACCTTCCTCTCTAAGACCTTACAGAGACTTCTAGTCAAAGCAGCTGAACGATAATTAGAAAGAATCTTGGGACCCCTTCCAGGCTTAGAAAAAGGTAAGACAAAAGCCTTGTACTAAGCATCAGGAAGAACGTTCTCCTGCCAGATGCGGTTAAAAACAACCAGAAAGAGAGCGAGAGAGGTGGAACAAAATCAGCCAAGTCTGATTGATCAACTGCCAACCAATATGATCGAGCTTTGATTATGTCAGTGGAAAGAGACGAATATAGTCATAGATATGATCAGCCCAAGAGGAAAGAGGTAATCGCTCTGCCAGAGAGTTTATGGCCAAGAAGGCGTTCATCAGCACGTTCCTGGTCATTGGGGAGCAGAATGAAAAGGGAATGGGAAACATAACTCTGAATGACTATAATGACCATTCTAATCTGGTTCCATCTAATTTAGTAACTAGTGATAGAAGACATGCTAGTTGTGAATTTAATCCGTTTGGCTTTGACATCTGATCTGCCGGGCCCATTGGAAGGCAATATGGTTTCAATCAGTGGGATACTTAAGAAGTGTATCTGAGAATTCCGAGGCTATTGGCAGGCTGAAGGCTACCCTGGACGAGGACACCGCGGGAAACATGTCGAGGTTTTAGGAATAGAATGAACAGCTGTTTGAATAATGCAGTCAGTTACTGCCTCCATGCAGTCAGTTACTGCCTCCATGCAGTCATTGAAAAATGATAAAATAACTATAGCAGGATCTATTTCCAAGAAAGTGGTGAAAGAAATCCAGTCGGTCTGGTTCAACTTCCGGGTCGGGTAGCATCGGTTAAGACCAGTCTTATTCAAAACTGTAACTAATTATCACTCTCCAGCAAATTACTGTCAACCCTCAAAGGAAAACGAGAGAAAAGTGAAGTGTAAGAGACAGATAGATCAACAATAGTAAAAGATTGGCTAGGTGTGTGAAAATACGTAAAGTAACCAGTATATAACCGAAATGAAACAGGGGACAATATCTCACGAGTCTCATTGGCTAAGTAGAGTATACATGTCCATTTCGACCCTAGAATTACCAAAGAGACTCCCATTGGGTTTGACAGAATGAACACGTGTATTAACCCTGGAAGTACTAGATTAGGTACAGTATAGATGTGTGTCTTAACCCTAGAATTACTAAAGAAATTCCCATTAGTTAATGTAGAGTATATACGTATGTTTTAACCTTATACTTACCAATGGAACTCTCCTTAGATCTTTAAGCACATCTTACGAAAGTATGTGTAGACCAAATTACGTGTGTATCATTGGCTTTTGTTGGTTATAAGATCCATAACAACATAAAAGTCATACAATATATATATATATATATATATATATCATCGATATTGCATTCAGTTGATCCACTAATTACTGGTGTCGTCACCTATTTGACGTATTTGACATAAAAACAAGTGAATTTAAACAATTTTGTTAAAGGTTTAAACCAGTTCTTCATAACAGACAGGAACATAAAATTTATCAAAATGGTGTAAAAAATGTTGTCTCATTCTATAATGATTGGTACAAAAACAATTGAATATCTCAAGGATCAAGGGAGAATGTCTTTCTAAAACTCTCTACAACGTGCGTCAAGTCATTCACAAAAAGAAATGCCTAATTAATATCCACTTTTGGTCAGAATGACTCATTGACTTAGAGTAAAAACTAAACGTTAATCTAGTAATCGCTATATCTAATGAAATATCCTTTTCTCACATTCTTACTTACAGTTTGTTACATTTCTTGTCAACGACATTTTCGGTCATAAACCCAATAATGTTTCACTAGGTTTGGCCAACTTATGAGATGTTCGTTATAGCTTAATTTACATCTGAATATTCCACCCAATAATGCTAATTAAATTAACACACAAACAGTAGTTGTGATATAGTAATGCGCAGTAATTTTTGTAGTTATGAATCGATAAAATAATTATTTTTTAAAATCAGTTATGACGCGTTTCTTTCTCACTGAGATATCGCAATAACTGCGCGTGTACCTAGAAAATGCAAGAGAGATTGCAAGTTTTTTAATCTACTGTGGAACGTGCTCTGTGCTAATTGTATGTCTAACAGAATCTGGCACAGAGCATCAATTATATTACGTCTCAAGCGTTTTTACTAAATAAGACATGTATACAGACTTCAAATTCCCAGCATGTTTCGTATGGCTTTCAGGAACTAATAAAATCAGTAAATTAAACACCGGGAAGACTTAGGTCGATATATTGAACCTTAGTTCGCGTGACTTCTCTATCCTCTTCCTATTTTTATCGTTTAATGTACATTTCTTTTGTAGCAATAATTATTCCTCCAATAAACACTCAGATTTTCAAGTATTGAGGGATTGTCGCGAAAGAGATATATTTTCCCTGCTTTTTAACTAAACAAATAACTCGCAAAAAGATTTAAAATTGATTCCCCTAAGTGAACCATCCGAGATTCTATTTTTCTCTCGACCTTTATATGCTCATATGTAAATATATATACAATAACAAATAATACAAATACATCTAGTTTTGTACAAGCAAACCTCAAAACGTACATTTGTTTAGTAAGACTGAAAAAAGTATTGAAAGTCAATCGTTGTATTATGTTTGTTTAGTATCTCAGCGACAGAGAGAGTTCAGCACCTCTCTGTATTTATCTACAGTCTCCTTTAGAAGTTTTTGGTTTGTTTTGAATTTCTCGCCGAGCTACTCGAGGGCTATCTGCGTAAGTCTTCCCTAATTTAGTAGTGTAAGACTAGAGGGAAGACAGCTAGTCATCACCACCCACCGCCAACTCTTGAGTTACTCTTTTACCAACGAATTGACTGTAACATCATAACAACCCCGCGGCTGAAATGGCGAACATGTGTGGTGAGACTGGGGTTTGAACCCGACCCTCGGATTACGAGTCGAGTGCTTTAACCACCTGGCCATGCCAGGGCCTTAGAAGTTTTTATTACCTTTACTTTTTCCCAACCTGCACTTCTTTATAAGAGTAAATTGTTTAAAAAAAGGAAACTTATTTTATATTAATTACAATCAGTCGAAATAACAATAAAACTTTCATAAGAATTTTACAATACCTACTCGAAATTGGCCCGAGTTAGTAAAACAAAAAGAAACGCTGTAATACACAGACATACACATGTACTTTGTTATTATTTGTGCTAATAAGTTCCCACTACCATTCTATGTCTATAGAACACTCAGGTTTGGTGAGGTTGTTGCTAAACACGAAGCTTTACATCGGACTCTCTGCGCTCTACCCACCGTAAGTTAATCTGAGGGTCGCGGGTTCGCATCCCCGTCGCGCCAAACATGCTCACCCTTTCAGCCGTGGGGGCGTTATAATGTTACGGCCAATCCCACTATTCGTTGGTAAAAGAGTAGCCCAAGAGTTGGCGGTGGGTAGTAATGACTAGCTACCTTCCCTCTAGTCTTACACTAATAAATTAGGGACGTCTAGCACAGATAGCCATCGAGTAGCTTTGTGCGAAATTTAAAAACAACCAAACCCACCGTAAGTATAGAAACCCTATTTTTAACATTGCCTAACAAGTCTTCAGACTTACCGTTTATCTACTGGAGGAGGGGTAGTGTGTTTTGTGTGTTTCTCTTATAGCAAAGCCACATCCGGCTATCTACTGAGTCCACCGAGGGGAATCGAACCCCTGATTTAAGCATTGTGAATCCGTAGACTTACCACTGTACTAGCGGGGGACGGAGGGTGGGGGCAGAAGTTTAAGACCTGTATGTGATTTGTTTGAATGGGAAATAGTATGTGAACATAAAAATAACATACTGTAACACATTTAAGGTTTTTTATTATTATTAGATGCCCCGTAATCACTTCTGATGAGCTGAATGAACATAAACTGTCAAGAGACATTTCAGATATTACCGTTGTTTTAAGAATTCAGAGGAAAATGGATTTTCCTTTTAATGGTAATCATTACTTTTACTCCTGTTTTGTTAATGGACTTTATTAGGTTCTTATTTTTATCAGCTTAATGCTCTATTAAGTTAGCGTTTTAGGAGAATTGGAAAATTCTCAACAAAAACTCTTAACTATGCCTTCTAATCTGCTTATTTTTACACACAAATTTATGTTCAAACAACAAACAATTTGAACGTTTTCTGAGTCATTAAAATCACGGTTTTCATCAAACAGAACAAAATGCACAATTGTACTTTAATTTATTTATTATTTTATTTCAAGTACCTCTCCAGGGCCACATATTTAACTTCTTCAACGTTTTTTAAACGTTTTTTTTTCCTAGTTTTAACGTTGGAGACGCAAAATGGGTAAGAAACGTCACGAACGAGAATGGATAACATGTTAAACCAGAAACGCAAACATCTAAATGTATGTGCGTTTATCGCAGTCAGTCAGTAGATGGGTTTGGTCTGGTGTGTTTCGTTTTGAATTTCGCGCAAAGCTACTCGAGGGCTATCTGCGTTAGCCGTCCCTAATTTAGCAGTGTAAGACTAAAAGGAAGGCAGCTAGTCATCACCACCCACCGCCAACTCTTGGGTTTCTCTTTTACCAACAAATAGTGGCACTAACCGTAACATTATAACGCCCTCACGGCTGAAAGGGCGAGCATGTTTGGTGTGACAGGGATTCGAACCCGCGACCCTCAGATTACGAGTCGCACTACTGCTGAGTCCAGTAGATGAGTCTAAATAACAAAGGATTTGGGATATAGCATATTACTTACGTCTCGTTTCTTTCCATTTTCATATCTCGGTAGCTTATTACATTCTTAAACTAAAACATGTAATATCTAACTCAATGATGTAAGACGACTCTCTATTAAAACGATCTCCTCTGTATATCGTCACTTGTCACTTACTGCCATCTAGAGTGAATTATTTTTCATGATTGTTCACATGACACCCGTAAATAAACACTGTAGGGGGGCGGGCGTGAACGAAAACGATCAATATACAATTCTTTCTCCTATTTTTCTTGAATATCATTCATCAACTGCGGGTTCTTCGAAGTCTTTATTATCATAAATTATATTTTTAGGCAATTTAATTTCCTTTTTATACATAAAACGATGATGAATCATTTATAGCCAATATACCGTACAAGAAATACAATTCAAATTCACCGATTTCTGGTAACACGAGATTACTTTATGATGAGTGGCTGAAGATAAGACGTTCTTCTGTTGTGAACAGGAGTCTTTACAATTTATTCCAAGTGCGTTTAATTAATGTTTGAAATGCAGTTGCTGAATGCATTATTTATTCTAGATTTTAAAATACTTGAATTAGATTGGGTCGTTTAATCCATCTTAGAACCAGGTGGGTTAAGGTGTTCGATTCGTAATCCGAGGGTCGCGAGTTCGCGCCCAAGTCGCGCCAAACATGCTCGCCGTTTTTCAGCCGTGGGGGCGTTATAATTGGACGGTCAATTCCACTATTCGTTGGTAAAAGAGTAGCCTAAGAGTTGGCGGTGGGTGGTGATGATTAGCTGCCTTCTCTCTAGTCTTACACTGCTAAATTAGGGACGGCTAGCACAGATAGCCCTCGTGTAGCTTTGCGCGAAATTCAAAAGCAAACAAACCATCTTAGAAGTTAGTTTTATCTAACTTTAAAGGAAAAACGGACCCCAACCGCAAGAGGTGCATTTTTTAATAATATTTCAAATAATACTGATTCTCAGATTTTGTTTCATCTGAAAATGACATTTATAGTAAACAATGGTAATTTTAAAACCTTTCTATTATATTCATAAAATTCAATTCTAAGGTAATGTAGTCCTGCTACCCACAATTCCCTAATGACCGTCAGTAAAAATGTAACATAGGGTAGTTCAAACATTAGTTGTCCCAAATTTAAATTCTTACTGTGTTTGTAACTTGTATAAAACTTGATTTGCGCTGCTAATACTCGCTATCTCTCCCAGAATGAGAATGTACTTTATTATCGTTTGTTTTATTTTGTTTTTTTTAATTTTGTGCAAAGCTACACGAGAACTATCTGAGCTCGCCCTCCCAAAGTGTAAGACTAGAGCAAAAGCAACTAATCATCAACACTCACCGCCAACTCTTGGGCTACTCTTCTTACCAACGAATACTAGGTTTAACAGTCACATTCTATGCCCCCCCCCCCACGGCTGAAAGGGAGGGCATGTTTGGTGTGACGAGAATTCGAGCCCGTTACCCTCAGACTGTGTGTGGAGCGTCCTAATCACCTGGCCATGCCGGAGCCTACTTTGTCATAACTATATAAAATATATATATATATATATAATAACGTTTTATCTGTATGAATAATGAACTAAGAATAGTGTGTAAAGAGTCTTCATCTTTAACAGTCGTACAGCACTAAATTTGGGGTTCGATTCCCGGAGCATATACAGTACAAAAATTCCATTGTAGCTCTGTAGTAAAACGAAAACAAAACATTTCTAGCTGAAAAACCTCAAACCATCTATTAATAAAACCCCATTGAACATCCAGTTTAAAAGAACTGATCACCTACAAAGAGACCTTTTGCTTGTTTTATTATTAAGCACAAAGCTAAACAATGGGCTATTTGTGTTGTGCCCACCAGGGGTGTTTTGAAACTCGCTTTTATGCGTCATAAATCCAAATACTTACTGGCGAGGCGAAGAAGCTTAATTATGAAATAATTAGCATACTGCTCAGAGATAACTAATTTTTGGACCGTCCTTTAGAATTGTCAAAAGCCCTTATATATTATACGTAACCAAAAGGGAATTTTAAATACATAACAGTGTCATAGTTTATTCCTTGAAGGCAACTTTTAACAAAATGTTCAAAAACTTCAGATCGGACATAGCCAAGTGATTAAGGCATTTGACTCGCAATCTGAGGGTTGCGGGTTCGAATCCCCGTCACATCAAAGCTGCTTGCGGTTTTATCCCTATGGAGCATAGAATATGACGGTCAATCCCACTAATCGTTGGGATAAAAGAGTAGCCTAAGAGTTGGCGGTGGGTGGTGATGAATAGCCGACTTTTTTTCTCGTCTGACCCCATAAATTAGGGACGGCTAACGCAGATAGCACTCATGCGGCTTCACACGAAATTCAAAGACTTAAAATCTCGATGTTCTACTGGTAGATATATATATATATATTTACTTAAGTATTCACTAAAGATAAAGAGATAAGAAAATTTAATTGTTATGTTAATCAATAATGGTTTTAATCATTAGTAAAATAATAGGAGGGAATCCTCAATAGCCGCGACTCTTAAAGTTCTTTCAGACAGGCTTAGAGTAAATTAATATATCAAACGTTTGTTTCCCCTTTTCTCTTCACTATAATTTTGTGCATCAGCTTGAGGTTCTCGTATAACTGATTAAACTTCATTACACATCAGAATCTCCATCTACCTTTGAATGTCAACCCTTTAAGCCAGATTAGAAGATATTTATATATGAGTCGAAAATATTTGACCTCCTCAGTGCAAATGTGTAATTAGATCTTAAAATGGTCAAGAGATGACGCTGATATGAGCTAAAAGTTTGTACTTGAGGTAAAAAACAGTGATAAAGAAACTGAGATTCGCTCTATGAGCCATTATGCCGCAGCTAAAAATAAACTTACTTGTACAACTTGGCGGTTTATCGATTAAGCAACTCACAAAAAAATACTGACAAAACTCTCTAACCGATTAAATCTATCTTTACTTCACTGTGAACTGTCTAACTCAACCGTATTTATAATCTAATTCTTCTAGATATTTCGTAAAATCTCTCATTTATTAAAAATTAACGTGATGAAACTTCCGTGTAACAACTAAACCACCAAATAAAAATGTAATATATATTTTTGTTTTATTATAGAACAAAGCTAGCATTCGGTTATCTGTTGTGTCCATGTTGGAAAATCGAATCTCGGGTTTTAGAGTTGTAAGTCCCTAGACTCATCGGGGAGCATAGCTTATAACAAATGTGAGTCATTAACAAGCTCACGTATGACAATTGTTAAAGTTTGAGAAACGAGTCTTCGCAGTAGAACAAGTGCAGAGAGCTTCTAGCAATATTGAAACACGTGAAACTATATATATATATATATATATGCATAAAAGATGGAATCTTCAATAGCCGCGACTCGTGAAATACTTTCAAGCAGGATTAGAATAAATTAATATATGAAACCTTGTTTTGTTTTGGTTTTGAATTTCGCGTAAAGCTACTCGAGGGCTATCTGCGTTAGCCGTCCCTAATTTAGCAGTGTAAGACTAGAGGGAAGGCAGCTAGTCATCACCACTCACTGTCAACTCTTGGGCTACTGTTTCACCAACGAATAGTGGGACTGACCGAAACATTATAACGCCCTCACGGCTGAAAGGGCGAGCATGTTTGGTGCGACCGAGATTCAAACCCACGACCCGCGGATTACGAGTCGAACGCCTTAACCCACCTGGCCATGCCGGGCCTGAAACCTTGTTCTCTGTTTTATTATAAACTGGTACTCCAGTATCTGTTAAATTAGAACCATTAGTCCTTCTGGGTAAACCAGTACTTCACTATTTATTAAATTAAAACCATTAGACCCTTGAGTATCTGCTAAACAAAGACCATTAGCCCATCTGGATAAACCAGTATTAAGACACTAAAAAAAGAAAATACCTTCCATTATACAATATCTTATTATCATGTTTTGACAACAATTTAATATAACCGCTCGCTAGTACAGCGATATGTCTCCGGATTTACAACGCTAAAATCAGCGGGTCAATTCCCCTCGGTGGGCTGACCAGATATCCCGATGTGGCTTTTCTATAAGAAAAACAGACAGTTTAATATAAATTTTAAGGGGATTGGCTGAAATAACAAAGGTAGGTTATTAATATGGACGCAACATGTTGAAGTGGTTGTAACTTATAATTTGTGTATCTTTTATTTCACCATACAGTCTTATAACCTTATTTATATAACTTTTAAAAAAATATAAATTTCATTATTTCATTTTCCAGTATCTAGTGGAAGCTGGGAAGAATGGTGGACGTACGAAGGAATATCTGGTAAGGTGTTTTTTATTCCGAGTTTTTTTTCCTCAGATTCAGTAAACAACATTTTAATACTTAAAGCACGTGATGTTATTATTTATGTTCTAATTTTAATTTAGTTATTACGAAGTTTCTGAGACATGCTATTTTTGAAGTGTACGTATGGTGTACTCTTACACGTTTATTTAAAGGGGCGCTCTTTAGCATGGATGTCTGGAACATAAAAAAAAATAGAGTCGTATGTATTCCAGAGGTCTCTAGTGAATTTCGTCTTTTCTAAATGAACTCTGCCCAGCGCATCCACTCATTCATTTGCTGCTAATTTCCTTTCATAACATGAACAATTCAAACATAGTTTGAGTCTCTCGTTTGTATTACATCAAATTAGTGTTAACTTTAGAATGTTCGTGGTGCTATCTCATGCTAAGAGTGATACAAAATGCCCTCATTTCACTTTAATAATTCAAAGGCATCTAGCAATAAAATGGCATATGTATTTAAATTGGAGATAATCACATTACAAAAAGCTAACTGAATCCGGCACGCAACTTGTCTGGTGTCCAAGGGGACACGACAACTAGCGTTAGTAGTAGTAATACGGAAACCCTCATCTTTTCTTACAGTACTGCGAAGTATTGCAGGGTAAACACTTTTACAGGGTACTTTCTCTGTGTCGGGGAAACGCCGATCGACAAAAGTACACATTCATCACGCAGGCTAAAATCAGCGCGCGTAAAAGTAATCATCATCAACTTTGGTGATTTTTCATCCAATCAGGATTCTTCAAGACTGCATAGGGCCGAAACGTATAAAAATAATTGATTAAGTGACAGCCACAGGCCATTTACTATTGAGTTATATTCAGGTCAAAATGGTTAAATACATTGTTGTTTTTAGCGCAAAGTTGCATGATTGACCATTTGCACTCTGTTCACCACAGGAATCAAAACCCAGACTTTAGCTTTCTAAGTCATTCTACTTACCTCTGATACATCGGTGAGTATTAATTAGAAGTGACCAGTGGGGAGAAAGTAATATTTTCTGTTAACAAAGTATGTTCAGATTTAATTTAACAAAACTCTGCTGGCCCGGCATGGCCAGGTGGGTTAAGGCACTCGACTCGTAATCTGAGGATCGCGAGTTCGGATCCCCGTCGCACCAAACATGTTCGCCATTTCAGCGGTGGGGGCGTTATAATGTGACGGTCAATTCCACTATTCGTCGGTAAAAAAGTAGCCCAAGAGTTGGCAGTGGGTGGTGATGACTAGCTGCCTTACCTCTAGTCTTACACTGCTAAATTAGGGACAGCTAGCGCAGATAGCCCTGGTGTAGCTTTGCGCGAAATTCAAAACAAACAACAGAACATTTGTCTGTTTGTCTTCATTTGTATCTGGAAAGTTGTCAAGAGAACTTACACGTAAACAACATTTTCAGTGTGTACACATTATGGGCGTTATAATGTGACGGTCATTCCCGCTATTCGTCGGTAAAAGCCCAAGAGTTGGCAGTGGGTGGTGATGACTAGCTACCTTCCCTGTAGTCTTACACTGCAAACTAAAGGACGGCTAGCGCAGATAACATATCCACGTAGTATAATATCTTCCATTTACTTATATTTAACCTTGATAACTCACTCTGACAGATTCTCATTTTAGATCACATTTTGTGACGCCCACTTGTCACACTGTGGGAGTAAGGAAAATAGTCAGCACATCAAACATTAATGAACTGTTTATAAGTTTCAAAAGATTGTCTCTTGCGTCCATCTCTCTGCAACAAAAATAAGCTTTTAATTAATATAACGTGAACGTAATTAACAAATTGTTTTAAAAGTTTCACCTACCGACTAAAATTTGTCAAAGAGCAAAGTTTTAGTTCAATGAAAACTTAAATTAGTAACATGTGGCCATTACTCTAATGATTGTTTAAAATGTTCATTTTCTTTAACGCAGGGCACAGTTAATTTGACAAATTAAATTGCTTCTCATGAACCGGAGGGGAGTATTTTTGTTGAGAAAACCCTTTACTGGATCCGGTTTTGATTTGGTTTTTTTTTTACTTTGAAACGAAATTTGTGGGCATGTTTATTGGTTACGTTTCCCACACTCTTTCATCGTTGGTGCTGCTAAATGTAGTTTTAGGTGATTAACTAAACCCGTCAGCACATCATGCGCTTAACGGCCAAGCTCATGAAACATGGGAGTCTTTTCAGCCGTGGGAACGTTGTAATGTGACGGTCAATCCCGCTATTCGTTTGTGAAAGAGTAGCCCAAGAGTTGGTGATGACTAGCTGCCTTACCTTTAGTTTTACACTGGTAAGTTAGGGACTTGTAATCTGAAGGTCGCAGGTTCGAATCCCCGTCACACCAAACTTCCTCGCCCATTCAGCCGCGGGGGCCTTACAATGTGACAGTCAATTCCACTACTCATTGCTACAAGGGTAGCCCAAGAATTGGCGGTGGGTGATGATGACTAGCTGCCTTCCATCTAGTCTTACACTGCTAAATTAGGGACGGCTAGCGCAGATAGCTGTCGCGTAGCTTTTCACGAAATTCAAAACAAAACAGACCAATCCTTACCGATTCGCAGGTGATATCTTTCGTATCTCAGTTGAAATTTAAACATACAAATGTTGATAATAGAAACATTAAAAGGTTGTTAATTAATAATACTGAAAATGAGGCTTTACTGATATATACCGAACTTACTCCCTTAGGACCAACTAGTATGGAGACTTTAACAAACAAAACCTTATATCGAAATTGTCTCTGAAAGATACGTCCAAAACCGTTCTCTTTGCGATTGTTTAGACTGAACTTACGTTTAATATTTAATAAATTGTACGGTAGGGCTCCTGACAAACGTGTTGAAAACACACAGTTGGCAATCCGCGTATTGCACACAGAAAACATATGATATATTATGTATGTTAATACCGTTATGTAGAGATTGGGCTATATTATATGATCCCTATAACACATTTACTGTTTATTCAACTGAATGTTGGACATTAAAGTTTGAAACGTTTTCCTGGACTGGTAAAGATGCGTTTTTTTATTTCAATTATTTTAGGGTTAGGCGTACGAATCAGAATTACGAATTTAACGTAATAAAACATTAAACAAAGTCCAATAAAATGTTCTTGTCTATTAATTCACAGTTATAATTAATTAACGATCAGTTATAATAGTGTTCGGCCAGACAAACCCCAAAATAATTCATATTTTTATACGAATAATACTGAAAAAAATTATGAAAATAATATTTGAATTCAACAACAAAAAAATTACATCAGAACCGCTAGAAACCAGGTTTCGATACCCGTGGTGAGCAGAGAACAGATAGCCCACTGTGTAGCTTTGTGCCTAATTCCAAACAATCAAACAATCAAACAACAGAACCATGACTGTTTCTGCTGGTATTTCAAGATCGGAGCCTGATTAATTTTTTTTTTAAATTTAAGTACAGAATTAACTAATTTTCCTCCAAACATGCTCGCCCTTTTAGCCGTGGGGGCGTTATAATGTGACGGTCAATCCCACTTTTCGCTAATAAAAGAGTAACCCAAGAGTTGGCGGTGGGTGGTGATGACTAGCTGCCTTCCCTCTAGTCTTACACTGCTAAATTAGGGACGGCTAGCACAGATAGCCCTCGAGTAGCTTTGTGCGAAATTCTAAAACAAACAAACAAACAAATCAAAACGACGTCACAAAATCACGTTACTTACAGGAGCTGCTAATTTCCAAAGATTTCCAAAATAGTAGCGATCAGACTGACAATATAAACTTGTAAGAGTTCTGCTGGAATGATGTTTTATAAAAAAAACTCTACGTAAAAACAATAAAATATAAAGAATTTTACAATCGGCTAGGCCTGAAATACCACCAGTAGAACAAATATTACTAGAGTACTTGTATTAATTACAGGCCACCAGATATTTCTCTTGCAACGGCCTGACTCTTTAAAATACCGAGAAGCCCCCCCCGCTAGTACAGCGGTATGTCTCCGGATTTACAACACTAAAATCAGGGGTTCGATTCCCTTCGGTGGGCTGAGCAGATAGCTCTTTGTGGCTTTGCTATACGAAACACACACAATACCGAGAAGCATGACTATCAATCGGAACTCTGTGAGGTCAAGCAACAATAACAAATTATATGAAAGAGGTATCGGGTGATAATTTGCTACGAGATTGATAATTTGAAATACTGTTTAGAGATTTCTAAAGAAGATTAGGGTTCAAAGTTCGTGTCACTTGCCGAGTTCGAAGCAATTTCTGTATTAAGGTGCCATCAGCCAATAATTTTTTTACAACTAATAAAAGAGCTTTCTGACTTGTTGTTGTTGGTTTAAGTTAAGCACAAAGCTACTCAATGGGCTATCTGTGCTCTGCCCACCACGGGTAACGAATCCCGGTTTTTAGCGTCGGTAGTCCGCAGACATACCGATGAGCCATTGGAACTTTCTGACTTATACTTGATACATATATAAGTAGTTTGGTTTTATATTTAAATTACTTCATCACATGATAAGATTCAGGCCCCCTAGTGACTCAGCGATATGTCTGCGGACTTACAACGCTAAAAACCGGGTTTCGATACCCGTGGTTGGCAGAGCACAGATAGCCCATTGTGTAGTTTTGTGCTTAATTCAAAACAACAACAACAAGATTCATCATTCACAAGGAGAATTGCCAAGTAGCTCTGGTCAACATTGAGTCATTCATGTGAACTCCCTATTGGTTCATATTGTTTCATTTCTTTGCTACTGACAAAGACTGGCCTACCTGTACAATTCTTGTTTCGATATCTGCGGTGGGCAGATCGTAGATAGCGCATTGTGTTGCTTAAAAACAAACAGACAGGAAACTTAGTTCCAATTTTGTGTTTTCCAGTTCGCAATTTTAATTTTAAAGGGTAGTTTTGGGGGTTATGTTGCTTACTAATATAGGTTTGCACAAAGAGCTCCCACCCAAGGGGCACGGTGGTATGTCTGTCACACTGCTTGAAACCGGTTCTCGATACCCGTAGTGGGCAAAGCACAGATAGCCCATTAATTTAGCTTTGTGATTAATTTTAAACAAACAAACATAAGGAGAGCAGAATAATATTTATATCACAACAATATTTAACAGTTTGAGGGTGGTTGTCACTTTTTATTATTACAAGGTTGTTAAAATGTATAATATAATCATCGGCTGTTTTTAACTATTTAAATGGCGTTGCGGGGGTGTTACCAACCGTCTTGATCAACAGTGGAACGTTGTGAGTTTAAGTACTGGAGTCTGTGATTTTAGTTTCATTGTTGTTCAAGCTCTAGAAACTACGTACAGGAAGAGAATATTCCCTGGATCCCCTTGTACGTTATTAACAAAACCTGTACATAGTTACACCTTTTACTGCTATTATGCAAATTATCTGATTACCAACCTGTTTTGTGATGTTGTGTTTGACCGATCACAACTTGAAATTATTTGTTATAACTTATATAAATGTGTATGTATGTTACACGTTGGATAACATATGACTATTGGTGTATACTATATACACGTGTGCGTACTGTTTGAGATTACTTTCAAAAACTGGCAGACAATGACCACTACTCTGTATATATGACACTCAGTCACAAATAGATACTGTCTCCACTTCTTCCTGTCTCTGTATGTATCACACTCAGTCACGAATAGTTACTGTCTCCACTTCTTCCTGTCTCTGTATGTATCACACTCAGTCACGAATAGCTACTGTCTCCACTTCTTCCTGTCTTTGTATGTATCACACTCAGTCACAAATAGATACTGTCTCCACTTCTTCCTGTCTCTGTATGTATCACACTCAGTCACGAATAGTTACTGTATCCACTTCTTCCTGTCTCTGTATGTATCACACTCAGTCACAAATAGATACTGTCTCCACTTCTTCCTGTCTCTGTATATATCACACTCAGTCACGAATAGATACTGTATCCACTTCGTCCTGTCTCTGTATATATCACACTCAGTCACGAATAGATACTGTCTCCACTTCTTCCTGTCTCTGTATGTATCACACTCAGTCACGAATAGATACTGTATCCACTTCTTCCTGTCTCTGTATATATCACACTCAGTCACGAATAGATACTGTCTTCACTTCTTCCTGTCTCTGTATATATCACACTCAGTCACAAATAGATACTGTCTTCACTTCTTCCTGTCTCTGTATATATCACACTCAGTCACGAATAGATACTGTCTTCACTTCTTCCTGTCTCTGTATGTATCACACTCAGTCACGAATAGCTACTGTCTTCACTTCTTCCTGTCTCTGTATGTATCACACTCAGTCACGAATAGATAATGTATCCACTTCTTCCTGTCTCTGTATATATCACACTCATTCACGAATAGATACTGTCTCCACTTCTTCCTGTCTTTGTATGTATCACACTCAGTCACGAATAGCTACTGTATCCACTTCTTCCTGTCTCTGTATATATCACACTCAGTCACGAATAGCTACTGTCTCCACTTCTTCCTGTCTCTGTATATATCACACTCATTCACGAATAGCTACTGTCTTCACTTCTTCCTGTCTCTGTATATATCACACTCATTCACGAATAGATACTGTCTCCACTTCTTCCTGTCTCTGTATATATCACACTCATTCACGAATAGATAATGTATCCACTTCTTCCTGTCTTTGTATGTATCACACTCAGTCACAAATAGATACTGTATCCACTTCTTCCTGTCTCTGTATATATCACACTCATTCACGAATAGATACTGTCTCCACTTCGTCCTGTCTCTGTATATATCACACTCAGTCACGAATAGCTACTGTCTTCACTTCTTCCTGTCTCTGTATATATCACACTCAGTCACGAATAGATACTGTCTCCACTTCTTCCTGTCTCTATATATATGACACTCAGTCACAAATAGATACTGTCTCTACTTCTTCCTGTCTTTGTATGTATCACACTCAGTCACAAATAGATACTGTATCCACTTCTTCCTGTCTTTGTATGTATCACACTCAGTCACAAATAGATACTGTATCCACTTCTTCCTGTCTCTGTATATATCACACTCATTCACGAATAGATACTGTCTCCACTTCGTCCTGTCTCTGTATATATCACACTCAGTCACGAATAGCTACTGTCTTCACTTCTTCCTGTCTCTGTATGTATCACACTCAGTCACGAATAGTTACTGTCTCCACTTCTTCCTGTCTCTGTATGTATCACACTCAGTCACGAATAGCTACTGTCTCCACTTCTTCCTGTCTTTGTATGTATCACACTCAGTCACAAATAGATACTGTCTCCACTTCTTCCTGTCTCTGTATGTATCACACTCAGTCACGAATAGTTACTGTATCCACTTCTTCCTGTCTCTGTATGTATCACACTCAGTCACAAATAGATACTGTCTCCACTTCTTCCTGTCTCTGTATATATCACACTCAGTCACGAATAGATACTGTATCCACTTCGTCCTGTCTCTGTATATATCACACTCAGTCACGAATAGATACTGTCTCCACTTCTTCCTGTCTCTGTATGTAACACACTCAGTCACGAATAGATACTGTATCCACTTCTTCCTGTCTCTGTATATATCACACTCAGTCACGAATAGATACTGTCTTCACTTCTTCCTGTCTCTGTATATATCACACTCAGTCACAAATAGATACTGTCTTCACTTCTTCCTGTCTCTGTATATATCACACTCAGTCACGAATAGATACTGTCTCCACTTCTTCCTGTCTCTGTATGTATCACACTCAGTCACGAATAGCTACTGTCTTCACTTCTTCCTGTCTCTGTATGTATCACACTCAGTCACGAATAGATAATGTATCCACTTCTTCCTGTCTCTGTATATATCACACTCATTCACGAATAGATACTGTCTCCACTTCTTCCTGTCTTTGTATGTATCACACTCAGTCACGAATAGCTACTGTATCCACTTCTTCCTGTCTCTGTATATATCACACTCATTCACGAATAGCTACTGTCTTCACTTCTTCCTGTCTCTGTATATATCACACTCATTCACGAATAGATACTGTCTCCACTTCTTCCTGTCTCTGTATATATCACACTCATTCACGAATAGATAATGTATCCACTTCTTCCTGTCTTTGTATGTATCACACTCAGTCACAAATAGATACTGTATCCACTTCTTCCTGTCTCTGTATATATCACACTCATTCACGAATAGATACTGTCTCCACTTCGTCCTGTCTCTGTATATATCACACTCAGTCACGAATAGCTACTGTCTTCACTTCTTCCTGTCTCTGTATATATCACACTCAGTCACGAATAGATACTGTCTCCACTTCTTCCTGTCTCTATATATATGACACTCAGTCACAAATAGATACTGTCTCCACTTCTTCCTGTCTCTGTATGTATCACACTCATTCACGAATAGCTACTGTCTTCACTTCTTCCTGTCTCTGTATATATCACACTCAGTCACGAATAGATACTGTCTCCACTTCTTCCTGTCTCTGTATATATGACACTCAGTCACAAATAGATACTGTCTCCACTTCTTCCTGTCTTTGTATGTATCACACTCAGTCACAAATAGATACTGTATCCACTTCTTCCTGTCTTTGTATGTATCACACTCAGTCACAAATAGATACTGTCTCCACTTCTTCCTGTCTTTGTATGTATCACACTCAGTCACAAATAGATACTGTATCCACTTCTTCCTGTCTCTGTATATATCACACTCATTCACGAATAGATACTGTCTCCACTTCTTCCTGTCTCTGTATGTATCACACTTAGTCACGAATAGCTACTGTATCCACTTCTTCCTGTCTCTGTATATATCACACTCAGTCACGAATAGATACTGTCTCCACTTCTTCCTGTCTCTGTATATATCACACTCAGTCACGAATAGATACTGTCTCCACTTCTTCCTGTCTCTGTATATATCACACTGTATATATCTTCATGCTGCTCTCAGTACTAAAGATGATACGAAAGCAACGACCTCAGGACTAAAAATGGTGTGGAAGACACAAGCTTGATGTTTCTTGTATTAAAAACATAAATATTTTGTACATTAATGTGGAAGTGCACACAAAATATTTTAGAAAATATCCTACATTACCTTTAGAATAATCAGTATTTATCACACTTTATGGGTCGTTTAAAACACATAAAAAACAACAGCATGGGACTTTGAAAGTTCGATGACACAGTAAATCATCTTGGTTTGTTTTGAATTTCGTGCAAAATTACACGAGGGCTATCTTCGCTAGCCGTACATTATTTAATTGTGTAACACTAGAGAGAAGGCAGTTCACCACCACTATTCACCGCTAGCTCTTGGACTAATCTTTTACCAAAGAATAGTGTGATCGACCGCGACATTATAACGCCCCCACGGCTAAAATGGGCGAGCTTATTCGATGTGACGGGGATTCGAACCCGCGACCTTCAGATTGCGAGTCGAATGCCTTAACCACCTGGTCATGCCGGACCTAAATCGCTAATGTTAATAGTTTTTCTTACGTATTCACCGTTACCTTCAGGTTTAATATGATGGCTACCAAGTTAACATTTAAGGTAATAGTTAGTTTCAAACGGCACAAAGTTATTGATACGTTTTTCTTCTAGATAAATGAAAACCTGAAGACCTCACACCAACATTATAAATAAATTAATACAAAGCTATAGGATATCCCGATAAACTTTCTCACTGGTGATTGAAGACTCGTAAATATGCGATTACAAATCAACATCCAGATATGAATGTTTCATTTTTTCGAAAAGTCATAAACTGATAAGTGAATATGCATGTAAATAAACTATACGGACAGACAGACAGCGCCATACTTATCTTATCTGCAGACTTGACACGCATTTAAATATCTAGAAAGTTGGAAAGACGGACAGTCGTATGGACGGGTAAACGGACAAAGAATAAACCAATAGAGATTTGGTTGCGAGAAAACTTTCGTCACAATGTATTTTATTTACTTCCCCTTAACGACAAAAGGAAATCATGTCCCAAAACACACCAGAAGTGCATGTCTGATTTTATTAAATACTGAACGTGAATGTTCTGTGAATATGTAGTGTGTTTTTTAATAAATAATTTGAATTAACTTGGAGTACAATAGAAAACGATAAGAAATAAACAAACAGTGAAACTGACTATGTAATGCGGTTCTAACAAAGGCAGTAGAGAGTCAAGGGTAGGAACTCACAGTGTTTCCGTTCCATGATTGACACGGTACAGTACCAGCTCCGCGTGGCAGAACAACTGTAGGCCAAAGAGTAATTAGTATCGGAACCTCAGAGTGCAGTCGCTTATGGCAAACTGAGACAATTTAACTTGAGGATTCACGGTACAGTTCACTTCGCCCTCAGTGCCAGGAGTGGTACCAAGGATTCTCGTCTGTGGCAAGCGTCCCCTCCTTACGGTGCATATCGTCTTCAGGTATGCTTTCTTCAGTTCTGCCTCTTTCCTTAGGGTAAAATCTCGATATATTCGTCGATATTCTCTCACTAATAGTCACAAAAGGAACCTGTCTTATTTTTTCTCTCACTAATAGTCACAAAAGGAACCCGTCTTATTTTTTCTCTCACTAATAGTCACAAAAGGAACCTGTCTTATTTTTCTCTCACTAATAGTCACAAAAGGAACCCGTCTTATTTTTTCTCTCACTAATAGTCACAAAAGGAACCCGTCTTATTTTTTCTCTCACTAATAGTCACAAAAGGAACCTGTGTCCACTTCTTTCTTTCTCCCTTTTTTGTACAGTCACTCATGAATATATATTTCTGTTTTTTCTCTTCTCCGTATCTTTGTCAGTCATAAACAAGTCATATTTTATTTTCCATCAAACTCACGACTAGTGTTTCTTACTTTTTCTTGCCTTTTCTGTATCACTCTTTTTTTCTTCCTATCATTCCTAGTCACAAATGAACCTCACTTTCTGTTTTCTTTCTATCACACTCATTTATGACTGGAACTTGTCTTTTCACATTTTCTCTCTCTCTTTTTGCTACTGTATTGAAAACCAAAACTGGTCAGTTGTTAATGTTTTCAACCTTCCGTTTTTCTTAACTAATACATCTTTTCTTTTATCTGCACCATTTTTTAAAATAAACGTCTTGGTCAGTTTGTTGTTTATACAATTTTCGGCTTGTCCACTCTGTATTTTGTTTCTACAATGCTTCTGCTGGAACAGAATGTGTTAAACTTGAACAACTTAATATGAATTGTTCACGAAAAATATCGAACCCGAATGGTAGATCGCCATCTGTCGGACGTAAACTACACCAGATATTTCTGTCTAAGCTTTGATATCTGTACAATCCAACGATCTCATCTTTACGCGTCATTGAAACAGTAATTACTACTACATTTATCTGCCGTCTTTAACCGTTAACAGTTTACTATTAAACCAGGACGAATAAACTACTAGTTCGCTTTTTCTCACATATGACGTATACGTTGAGAACTGAAGAAAGAAGTTTATTCAACAGCACTTGAATGTGTTTGTTTGTTTTTGAATTTCGCGCAAAGCTACTCGAGGACTATCTGCGCTAGCCGTTCCTAATTTAGCACTGTAAGACTAGAGGGAAGGCAGCTAGTCATCACCACCCACCGCCAACTCTTGGGCTACTCTTTTACCAACGAATAGTGGGATTGACAGTAACATTATAACGCCCCCACGGCTGAAAAGGCGAGTATGTTTGGTGCGAACGGGATTGGAATCTGTGTGAGTGATTAAATAACACGTTATCCTCTGCAGTCAAAGTAATCTTTCTTTGAAAAATCTGAGAAATGTAATTGCTTAACGTTTCATAGTCGGTTCTTGTTTGAACCAAAATAACTAACCAGTCAGCCACACAACTAGACATCTTTGAGACTAAAGTGGTGTTGTTTTGTTTCAGTTTTTTACAAAATAAACTTTGAAAACAAAAGACACAAACAGAAAGTAAAGCGTGAAAGAAACCGTTCTTTAGAACTGATAATTTCCATTAGAAGCATTCACCATATCAGCTCTTGTTTTTTTTATTCTGGTTTGTAAACCCTAAAGTTATGGAGCCAGCGTAAACCTGGAGGCTCATAACGCTACAAATCGGTTTCGATGGCGTGATGGAGTGACAGTTGATTTGCACGATGTAGTTTTGTGATTAACAACAAGCTGTTGTGGTTGTTTAAAAAAAAACAACCGATAATAGGAGTTGAAAAGAAATCATTCCCTTAAAGGAAGTTAGAGGGTGCTACCACAACCTCAGCGCCTCCCGAGTTCACATGCCCTTGTCTCTTCTAAGTTATGAGAGTTATAGTGATCATTTAAAGTGTGGGTAGTGTTTCATAATTGTGGATGATAAAGTATCTTCGATATGTACACATCAGGACTTGAACTATTTAAGGGGTTACGGACCTAAGGGGACATAATATTGTTCTGTAAGCGTTTCGTTTATAAGTATTTATATATTTTCTATTTAACGACTTTAAGTAAAAAAAATGTAATGCATTTTTTTCTGGCCTTGATAAGATGACTTTCAGGGCATCTGTTGAAGTTTCGGAATCAATAGAGAGAGGTGTTGTTTTATAAGAGAAGTTTTAATTTTTTTGTAATTTTGGAGTAAAGGAGTGTAGTGGGCGATGCAAAAATTTTGACCTTGTGAGTTTTTCGTTAAATGAAGTTTCAAATATTCGTGTTGTTCTTGTTTGGTCTTAAGTACAAAACTTCGCAGGGTATTGAAACCAGGTTTCTAGCGCTGTAAGTCCTCAGACATGCCGCTGTGCCACTAAGGGCGGGGGAGAGCTTTTATCTCTTATAGTAATTAGTTGAAACCTCTTTAATTACGTAATCAATACCGTTGTGGTATTGTGTGTCGTAATGATGGCGGGGCACGTTTCGAGCAGCTGGTGGTTCGTGACCTTTGTACCTCAATGCACTTTGGGCAATAGAAAAGTTAATATAGCATTGAAGCCGATTTTTTTTTTAAAGAAAACAAAAACAGCCGTTCTTCAGTACAGATAAATAATAAAGTTTTATTTACTGTTAAGTTCAAACGCTGAACAATGGACCCACCTGTGTTTCTGTTCACTAAACGGATTGAATCCCGAATTTTAGCATTAGAAGCCTCCCAGATAACCGTTGTTTGTCTTGTTGAATACGCCTCTTCGCTTTATGAAGTACAAGGTATTCGGAAAGTCACTGTGCACTTATATATTTATTAACAGACAAAACTGCACAGTGACTTTCCGAACATGGCCTGGCATGGCCAAGCGCGTAAAGCGTGTGACTTATAATCCGAGAGTCGCGAGTTCGCGCCCGCGTCGCGCTAAACATGCTCGCCCTCCCAGCCGTGTGGGCGTATAATGTGACGGTCAATCCCACTATTCGTTGGTGAAAGAGTAGCCCAAGAGTTGGCGGTGGGTGGTGATTACTAGCTGCCTTCCCTCTAGTCTTACACTGCTAAATTAGGGACGGCTAGCACAGATAGCCCTCGAGTAGCTTTGTGCGAAATTCCAAAACAAACAGACAAAACTGCACAGTGACTTTCCGAACACCCTGTAGTAAGTCCTGTACGTTAAAAATCACATCCAATCAAAGAAAAGAGCCATGAAGCTGTGTGACGTTTGTGTACGTGCGATTACATGTGTGCACGAGAGTGGAAATGTGAAACCTAGAAACTTTTAGTGACTGTCGTCATAATTACTCTGCAGTGACAAATGTGACTTTCTCACAACCGAACCTTTGTCAGTCATCTTATCAGACTGGATGGAACTTTCCCGAAGATTAGAAACCGTGAATTCGCGTAGTTTATTAAACTTTTAAGTCGTTTCGTATCAAGTGTATCTTTTTTGTTGTTGTTAGATTTTTTTTAATCAGCGATATTTTAAATTTCATTATTTGTTTTATATTTTGGCCAGCTGAAAACTCCTGAAAAAAATGTTTATTTGTTGTTTTTAGGCACAAAAAATGAAGAACTATTCATCTGTGATATGCCTACTGTGAATAACGAAACCAGGTTTTTCGAGTTATGAATCCCAAGTTTACCCCAGAACCAATGAGGGATGCCAAAGATTGTTTTGGTTTGTTTTGAATTTCGCGAAAACTACACGAGGGCTATCTGCACTAGCCGTCCCTAATTTAGCAGTGTAAGACTAGAGGGAAGGAAGCCATCACCCACCGCCAACTCTTGGGCTATTCTTTTACTAAAGATTAGTGGGATTGTCCGTAACATTATAACGCTCCCATAGCCGAAAGAGCGAGCATGTTTGGTGTGATTGGGATTCGAACTCGCGACCCTTAAATTACGAGTTGAGTGCCAAAACCACCTGGCCATGCTGGGCCTGATACCAAAGCACATGTGTGAATGTGTAAAACATCATATTAAAGATGTTTCATTGTTTCTATTTCCTTGTTTGATACGTTTCCCCATGAAAAACACGCGTATTTTTAATTACACAATGTAGAAAATATTTATGAAATAGATGTAGTAACTCAGTGGATTTTTTTTTTTTAAATTCTTGCGGATAATTAGAAGTCTTGTATTTAAATCGTACGAAATATTTTAAATCGTTTTATTTTAAGGGAGCTCCCCCCGCAAGTACAGCGGTATGTCTACGAATTTACAACCCTAAAATCAGGGGTTCGATTCCCACAGGTGGACTCAGTAGATAACCCAATGTGGCTTTGCTGTAAGAAAACACATACGTACATGAATTTTAAGGAGAAAGCTAAATGATAAACTATATCTGATGTGTCCACAACGGAAATCGAAATGTCGAAGGGGTTGCGAACCTAAGAGGGCATAATATTATCCTATGGGTGTTTCCTTCGTACATGTTTTTCATTTAACGACTTTTCACATTTTTGTTTAAGTCAGAAAAAAACATATGGGGTGTATTTTAAGCTACATAACGTCAATAGGTCATTAATTTCCATTATCAGGTTTAACTCATCACTCGAAAAATATTTCAAACTTATTTTTAGGCCTAGATCACCGTAAATAATCAATGTCACTTCGTTATCGCGGTTTTTATCACGTATCAATTGATTTGAGATCAGAATGGCAAACTCACTTTACACTGTAGAACAGCGCTCCTAGCGTTCGAAATATAAAATTCTGAAATAAGTCAATCACAGCCATTAAAGAATTGTACAAGAACATTGGTTGGTTGGTTGAAGTTCAGCACACAATTGGCTGTCTGTGCTTTGCTCATCACGGGTATCGAAACCCGGTTTCTAGCATGGTAAGTAGGCATGCTTTTCACTGTGCCGCTAGGGGGCGTGAGTCATTTTTCACACTTCACCTCTATAATACTCTTGTTTTGTTACTGTGTGCCTGAACAAGAGTATTGAAGAGGTGAATAGTTAAAAATGACTCACGCCCCTAGTGGCACAGTGAAAGTATGCGTAATAAGCCAAACGTCAGTATTTTTAAACACATTCTTGAAACATATCACATTGTTATTTCTCGGTTTGGTACGGTCATACGGTGAGGGCGCTCGACTCGTAATCTGAGGATCTCGGATTCGAATCCGCGACACACCAAACACGTTCATCCTTTCAGTCGTGGGGACATTACAGTGTAACGGTCAATCCCCCTATTCGTTGATAAAAGAGTAACCCAAGAGTTGGCGGTGGGTGGTGATCACTAGCTGCCTTCTCTCTAGTCTTACACTGCCAAATTAGGAACGGCTAGTGCAGATGGCCCTCGTGTAGCTTGGAGCGAAATTCTAAAACCAAACCATAATATCTCTGATGTTAAAAACATTTATAACACAAGTAACAATTTTTTGTTATACGTAATAATACGTGAAAAAAAAACACACGCATATTTTAAGATTTGCCTTTCATAATTTTCATTTACAAATGTCATGTTGGCAAAAAACAAATTTACACGTGAATTTCTCGTGACGTTCGAAATGAAGAACCTTTTAGAAAACAATACTTTTTATTTTCAGGGAAAACACGGATACAAATTCTACATTAATTTTCTCTTTGCGTTTCCAGGTTTCTCGTCTGGAGAACGACTTTTATATCACGTCGTGTCACCTCGTTTTTTGCAAGTTTCTTATCGCGTTACTCGTGGTACGTGCATGTAGTCCGTGGTTATTGACAAATAATTTAATCAGAGAACTCTCCACTCATTTTCTATATTTATGTACTATTACATCTACTGTTCTTGTGAAACTACAGTTAATAATAAATCGATGCCAGTTTCATAACGCTCCAAAGAATAAACGGTTTTTATATTAACCTTTTATCTCCGTTATCTTCGTATCAGACGCGTCTAAAGATTTACATACAGGAGTGAACTAAATCATAATCTTCGAAATCAATACCTCTTCCATTTGTTCCCCAATAGAGATTTTATTATAGGGAAGTTTGTTTGTCTTTAAATCGTTAAACAAACATTACAATAACTACACATACTATCTGTTTGGAGTTACAAGAACATTTCGACCAGTCAACTGAAATAATAAATTGTTTGTACTTAACAAACTTGTGTGGACAAACGAGTATCTGTGCCCTGCCTAGTCAGGGTATCGGAGATATTGAAATAGATGCAATATTTCGTTAGAGAACTTTTGTAAATGTTTGTCTGGGATTTCACCGTTTGCTAAAGGTAATCAATTTCATATGCACATCTTATAATTTAATTGTTATTTAATTCTCTGCTACATAGTAACCGTTACTCGTGATAGCAGTGGAAATTAGTCAATGACCCCTCACAATTTGTATTTGCCGCAAGAGCGCAGTAGCCTTTAAAGCGATTTGTTTGTTTGTTTATTTTGAATTTCGCGCAAAGCTACTCGAGGGCTATCTGCGCTAGCCGTCCCTAATTTAGCAGTGTAAGACTAGAGGGAAGGCAGCTAGTCATCACCACCCACCGCCAACTCTTATACCAACAAATAGTGGGATTGATCGTCATATTATAACGCCCCCACAGCTGAAAGGGCGAGCATGTTTGGTGTGATGGGGATTCGAACTCGCGACCCTCAGATTACGAGATTACGAAATCAAATTTTGGTTTGAACTTCGCACCAAGTTACACGAGTGCTAGCTACATTAGCTGTATCTAATTTTGCATTGAAAGACAATAGGGAAGGCAAACTAGTCTTCACCGCCCACAGTCAATCCTTGGGCAACTCTTTTACCAACAAACAGTGGGATTAACCGTCATATTATAATGACCCTACGTCTGAAAGAATGAGCTTGTTTGACTCTACACGGATTCGTCCCCACAACCTTTAGATTGCGAGTCTAACGTCCTGACCACCTGGCTTTGCCGGTGCCCAACCAGTTAAGATCCACTACTGTGTTTTTTATTATTATTAATTGCCAAAGAGAGCAGCTCCCCAGTGGCACAGTGGTATATCTGCGGGCTTACACACTAAAAACCAGGTTTCGATACCCGTTGTGGGAAGAGCACGTTGTGTAGCTTTGTGCTAAATTCTAAACAAACAAACAAGCGAAAGAGAATAATATACTTTCAACACCCCCCATTCGGAAGGGTCTGCTTACATTTATCATTTTCGAAATCTACTGACTCTTTCTGCAAACTAAACTTCTGTTTAAAAAAAACAACAACATTTATCATTAAAAATAAAGCTACAATATGAACTATCTGGACTTTGCCCGTCATAGGTATCGAACACCGATTTTAGCGACAGAAGTCCTTAAACTTGTCGCTAAGCCACAAGAGATGGGCATCACTGGAAGACCTTTGTTTCGAAACTAGCACTTGCTTTCTCCATATTGTGTACTTCTCTACTTTCACAATACACGTAATGCTTACGTCATCCAAGCATCTCGTGAAGATCTAATAATAATAGTAGATATATTAATATTTTTGAACTAAGCACAATAAAATACTCAACCAAATATTCTTAATATTTCTTCTCTCTATGGCATTAAAACTTTTATTAAAATAAAGGAGAGAACAATGTTACGTCATCCTCAGGATAACAAAGAGAGTTTGTTAACTCTGTTGAGATACATTTTTACTTCGAGTGGGTTTCTCGTCATCACGAACTTTGTCTGTCTGTTCCATCACCAAACGTGCTTAACCTCTCAGCCGTGGGAGCATTATAACGTGACGATCAATTCCACTATTCGTTAGTAAAAACGTAGCCCTAAAGGTTGGCAAGAAATGGTATTGGCTAACTGCTTTTCCTAATCTGTCACTTCAAAATTTGAAGCGGCTAGCGCAGATAGCCCTCGTGTATCTTTGTCAGAAAACGTAGAAGAAAGCGTGAGTAAAACATCGAACACTCGAATTTATCCTACAGCTTACTAAGCCTAAGTTAAGCGTGGGTAAAACATCAAACACTCTAATGTATCCTACAGCTTACTAAGCCTAAGTTAAGCGTGGGTAAAACATCAAACACTCTAATGTATCCTACAGCTTACTAAGCCTAAGTTAAGCGTGGGTAAAACATCAAACACTCTAATGTATCCTACAGCTTACTAAGCCTAAGTTAAGCGTGGGTAAAACATCAAACACTCTAATGTATCCTACAGCTTACTAAGCCTAAGTTAAGCGTGGGTAAAACATCAAACACTCTAATGTATCCTACAGCTTACTAAGCCTAAGTTAAGCGTGGGTAAAACATCAAACACTCTAATGTATCCTACAGCTTACTAAGCCTAAGTTAAGCGTGGGTAAAACATCAAACACTCGAATGTATCCTACAGCTTACTAAGCCTATGTTAAGACGGCCTTTTGTTCTGTCATGCTTTTCATTATTTAGGTTAAACGTTTGTTTGTATGTTTGTTTTGAATTTCGCCCAAAGCTACTCAAGGGCTATCTGCTAATTTAGCACTGTAAGACTAGAGGAAAGGCAACTAGTCATCACCACCCACCGCCAAATGTTAGGCTACTAATGAATAGTGGGGCTGCCCGTTACATTATAACGCTCTTGGTTAAAAAGGTGAGTATGTTTGATGGGAGGGGGATTCGAACCCACAACCCTTGGTTTACGAGAGGAGCGTTCTAAACACCTGCCCATGCCGGGTCCTTATTACTGTCTCATCCAGTTACAAATGCGTATTTGCTAAGCTTTTCTTAGAAGCATCTAATAATTCTACCTTAAACTGAATAAGTTAGAAACTCGGTTAATAGCAGTCACTCACACGCATAGAATTTGTGTGGATATTCCATTACAGATGAAAAGGTTTTTTTTTTAAGCCTCAGAAATTAATTTATCAAAATAATTGTCGTTTATATCATAAAAGCTTTTTATCAGTTGAATACTAGAACGTAATTATGTCTATAGAAAGAACTGAATAAAGCCACTTACACGTTGCTAGGTAACCGCTTGTTTGTTTGTTTTTGAGTTTCGCACAAAGCTACACGAGGACTATCTACGCTAGCCGTCCCTAATTTTGCAGTGTGAGAGTAGAAGGAAGGCAACTAGTCATCACCACCCACTCTTGGGTAACTCTTTTACCAACAAATAGTGCGATTGAACATAACATTATAACGCCCCCACGGCTGAAAGGGCGAGCATGATTAGTGCGAGGGGTATTCGAACCCGCGACCCGCAGATTACTAGCTCAGCGCCTTAACCTCCAGGCCATGCCGGGCCAGTAACTGTTTGTATTCCAAAGTCAGATGTATATGCATTAAAACTATTATCAACAGTGAGACTGCGCAGTCCACTTCTTTTAAACTTTAAAACAAGTTTTGTTAAGCACTCACACTGTATGTGTACAGTTTTGATGTAATTATTTACACGCGTAGTTTTGTTTCTTGGGTTTTCACATGAATTCTGAAATAAGGATTTTTTAAGGTTTTCTGGAATTACAAATTGCATTCCTTGAGTTTTGTATACCTCAGATATACATTTTAATACAATTAAGGTCAAAACTCTGGTAACCTTATTAAGGGGCCAGTCTGTCTCTCTGTTGTGGTTCCTTGCTGGGATAGAAATAAGTCTTTGGATTTACAAAGCTAAGATCAGGGGTTCGATTCCATTTAGTGAGTGAAGCAGATAACCCTTTGTGGCTTTGGTATGAGAAAAACACTCTGTTGAGAAGTGCAAACCTACACACTGTGCTACGATTCTGTGCCCATCACAGGAATCGAAATTCAATTTTAGCGGTATGTGCCTTCAGACTTAACTTTGAGTCTACAGGTAGCGAGACTGAAGCCAGTAAACAAGGATAGCTATATTTATACCACTTATATAAAATAAGCTGTTTGATAAATAATACATTTAAAATAAGTAAAGGAAGGTTAAAAATAATCTCAAATAAGTTAAGTATAATTGAACTAGAACAATTTATTTAAAATACGTTTGATACGAGTTCGTGAAACTTTTCAAAATGAACTCAGTTTGATAGAAATCCATTCAACTATTTAAATACGATAAAAGATTTGTTTCGAATTTCGTCCCTAATTTAGCAGTGTAAGACTAGAGGGAAGACAGCTAGTTATCATCACCCACCGTCAACTCTTGGGCTACTCTTTTACCAACGAATAGTGAGATTGACCTACACATTATAATGCTCCCACGGCTGAAAGGGCGAGCATGTTTGGTGCGTTTTGAAGTTTTGAACCCGCAACCCTCAGATTACGAGTCAAGTGCCTAAACCACTTAGCCATGCCGGGTCGCGATAAGATGCAATCAAATTATTTAATATAAGATATGACTGATACAATTCTCCCAACTTTATGTTTCATAAAATATTTCAAAGAATAAATCAACGTGTTCATATAAGTTAAGTGTTACAGAAATCTATCAAATCGTTTAATAAAAATCAAACTTGAAAGATGGTTATCAAATTATTTGATGTAAGTTAAATCTCATATAAAGCGATCAAGGTGCTTAAAGGAAGTAAAATGAATTGGATAGAAATCTATCATACCATACGTCACAAGTTTAATAGACATCTATCGAAGTATTCCAAATAAATTAACAAAAGTACGCAATCTTTATGGATTTACTTAGGTTATACACTTCGTTTCGTAAATGCAATGTTTGTGTGTTTTCTTGCAGCAAAGCCACAGCGTGCTATCTGCTGAGTCCAACAAGGGGAATGGAACCCCTGATTTTAACTTTGCAAATCCGTAGGCTTATCGCTGTACCAGCGGTGGACCCTAAATTAAATTACAAATAAAAACACTAAGATGAAAATCCATAATCCACCATTGATGGACTTTGTGCTTTTATAATAAATCCATAGATAATAATATAAGCAAGAAAGGTCTACAGTCCTCTCTGGACGAACTGAAGTAACTTATAGACGTCACGTTTCTAGGCGCTGTAATTCTATTGTGAAAACATTTAAAAGATATATTTTGTACGTGTAAAGGATATTGGCAGTAACACCGCCCATGTTTAAAAGTAGCCTTTAATTTTACTTTTATATCGCCTGTCGTGTCTTTCGCTAAATCAGTTACTGTTTGTCTAAAAGCGTTAGGGAAAGTTCTGTATCTCTCGGTTTCATTAATCTCATAGAACGTAATTCCTGCTTGAGTCTTTGCGACTTTAAATTCATTGTTGCATTAGTCCTAGAGCGTGTTCTGTGATTCCGCAAATGGTCGCCTAATAACGTTCAACTCTCAACTTTGCTCTCAAGTTCGAAAACGATATTTCAAAGAGAATCTTCCACTTTATTTCTTTTATTATGAAATACCATTTTTATATCTCTATCAAGATTAGCCGACGTATTGCGAGAATAATAGAGAAGTTTCAATAATAGCGTTTTATACCATGTTTGCTACATTTTCCATTCATAGCTACGACATCTGCTTGAAGAACATAACTCATGAATGAAAAGTGATCATACGTTGTCGGAAACGAAACTACATCACGTCATTAAGACTTTCACATTTCTCCTTCGCTCATTAAATATAGATAAGGGTACAAAAGAAACGAGCTCAAGCTGTCCTGGATAAATCAGAGACAAATGCCATAAGTTTCAGAAGTTTACATCGACAGAAATATTAGAAGGTTTACGGAATTATAGGAAAGCTAAAACTTCTTTAAGAAAGGAATTTGGAAATGCAAAAGAACTTATCAAAAACAGCTGGTTGCTTTTTTTTTAAAGTCCTTTAAATGTAAGCAAAATCTTAAAATAGGGAAGGAATCCTCAAAGTATGCTTATGATAACGTTTTTGTCGAAGAATGTTAGATGGTTTACGTTTTAAATATTTTGTTATATTCTGTTTTAACGAGATAATGTAATAACAATATTCCTGGAAACTTTTATAAGAGAGTTATCTATTTTTCTGAATCATTGGGATGCTTATCTTTATGTGCTAAGCAGAAAAATGTAAAATAAAGTGTTAATGCTCGGCAAAGGTGTACCTTACTGATCTAAAATAAAGTGTTAATGCTAGGCAAAGGTGTACCTTACTGATCTAAAATAAAGTGTTAATGCTAGGCAAAGGTGTACCTTACTGATCTAAAATAAAGTGTTAATGCTAGGCAAAGGTGTACCTTACTGATCTAAAATAAAGTGTTAATGCTAGGCAAAGGTCTACCTTACTGATCTAAAATAAAGTGTTAATGCTAGGCAAGGTCTACCTTACTGATCTAAAATAAAGTGTTAATGCTAGGCAAGGTGTACCTTACTGATCTAAAATAAAGTGTTAATGCTAGGCAAAGGTGTACCTTACTGATCTAAAATAAAGTGTTAATGCTAGGCAAAGGTCTACCTTACTGATCTAAAATAAAGTGTTAATGCTAGGCAAAGGTCTACCTTACTGATCTAAAATAAAGTGTTAATGCTAGGCAAAGGTCTACCTTACTGATCTAAAATAAAGTGTTAATGCCAGGCAAAGGTCTACCTTACTGATCTAAAATAAAGTGTTAATGCCAGGCAAAGGTCTACCTTACTGATCTAAAATAAAGTGTTAATGCTAGGCAAAGGTCTACCTTACTGATCTAAAATAAAGTGTTAATGCCAGGCAAAGGTCTACCTTACTGATCTAAAAAAGTGTTAATGCTCGGCAAAGGTGTACTTTACTGATCTAAAATAAAGTGTTAATGCTAGGAAAGGTCTACCTTACTGATCTAAAATAAAGTGTTGATGCTAGGAAAGGTCTACCTTACTGATCTAAAATAAAGTGTTAATGCCAGGCAAAGGTCTACCTTACTGATCTAAAATAAAGTGTTAATGCTAGGAAAGGTGTACCTTACTGATCTAAAATAAAGTGTTAATGCTAGGAAAGGTGTACCTTACTGATCTAAAATAAAGTGTTAATGCTAGGCAAAGGTGTACCTTACTGATCTAAAATAAAGTATTAATGCTAGGCAAAGGTGTACCTTACTGATCTAAAATAAAGTGTTAATGCTAGGAAAGGTCTACCTAAGGTCTACCTTACTGATCTAAAATAAAGTGTTAATGCTAGGAAAGGTCTACCTAAGGTCTACCTTACTGATCTAAAATAAAGTATTAATGCCAGGCAAAGGTCTACCTTACTGGTCTAAAATAAAGTGTTAATGTTAGGCAAAGGTGTACCTTACTGGTCTAAAATAAAGTGTTAATGCTAGGCAAAGGTGTACCTTACTGGTCTAAAATAAAGTGTTAATGCTAGGCAAAGGTGTACCTTACTGATCTAAAATAAAGTGTTAATGCTAGGCAAAGGTGTACCTTACTGATCTAAAATAAAGTGTTAATGCTAGGCAAAGGTGTACCTTACTGATCTAAAATAAAGTGTTAATGCTAGGCAAAGGTGTACCTTACTGATCTAAAATAAAGTGTTAATGCTAGGCAAAGGTGTACCTTACTGATCTAAAATAAAGTATTAATGATCGGCAAAGGTGTACCTTACTGATCTAAAATAAAGTGTTAATGCTAGGCAAAGGTGTACCTTACTGATCTAAAATAAAGTGTTAATGATCGGCAAAGGTCTACCTTACTTATATAAAACAGTGTCAATGTTAGGCAAATGTCTTCCTTAGAGACTGAAATGACGTCACTGTTCTGTTAAAGAGTATAACTAACCCTGGATTGTATGATGGTTGTTATTGGTGTCAAAGTAGCCCTTATAAATAGTACAGTATCTCAGTTGTCAGTACTTGGGTTCTTGTTCTTCATATTCATCGATTATATTGACTGGGTCATAATTAGCATAAGTTATTAATGATATTTAAACTCTCGGGTATTTCTAGATGTTGATTATGTTACTACAAAATGATTTGGATAAATTAGTAAGCTGGACCGTACACATGACAAATGACTTTAATTGTACAGAGGGCTCAATAAGTTATGCGAATACGATGTTGAATCATCATATCGCGTGACAAATACAACCCGTATAAAAATGCAGTTGTTTGTTTGTTGTTCAGCACAACGATACACAACAGACCATCTTTGTTCAGTACAACGCGGATGGCCCGGCATGGCCAAGCGTGTTAAGGCGTGCGACTCGTAATCTGAGGGTCGCGGGTTCGCATCCTCGTTGCCCCAAACATGCTCGCCCTTTCAACCGTGGGGGCGTTATAATGTGACGGTCAATCCCACTATTCGTTGGTAAAAGAGTAGCTCAAGAGTTGGCGGTGGGTAGTGATGACTAGCTGCCTTCCCTCTAGTCTTACACTGCTAAATTAGGGATGGCTAGCACAGATAGCCCTCAAGTAGCTTTGTGCGAAATTCAAAAACAAACCAACAAACCAACGCGGATATCGAAAATCAATTTTTAGGGTTAGAATATTTCAAATTTAACGCTGAGCCATTGTGTGGAAGGACATGTCGCGGACAAACGACGAATACTACAACTACATTTGGCATTTTTTGTTTATGTACAACTATGTTATGTAATTATCTCGTAGTATGGTTCAGTACATGTTCCCGCTATATGTTTGTGACAAAATGGCTCTTTTTGTCTAATTTTCATCTTGATAAGGCCCGGCACGTCCAGGTGGTTAGGGCGCTGAAGGTCGAGGGTCCGAATCCTCGTCGCACCAAAATGCTCGCCCTTTCAGTCGCAGGGCGTTAAAATGTGCAGTCAATCCCACTATTCGTTGGTAAAAGTGTATCCCAAAGTTGGCGGTGGGAGGTGATGACTAGCTGCCTTCCTTTAAGTCTTTCACTGCTAAATTATGGAAGGCTAACCCAGATAACCTTCGTGAAGCTATGCAAAAAATCCAAAACAAACTTTAAATGCGTTTTAGATTATATGCATTATTTTTTATCATTTAAAGGCTACTGCCCTCTTGCGGTAAAAATTGTAGGAGTCGTTGACTATCACTATTATCAAAAGTAATGATTACTGTGAAACAAGCAATTGAATCACCTGTACAGAATGTAAGCTGTCGTAGATATAAAACTAATTAACGTTAACAAACTGTATTTTCCGCTCACGTCGATATAAAAATCGTGCAAATTATCTTAGAATATTAATGTAAATCATGTAAATAATATAGAAAGGGCTCATAAAAACCGCATAGCTTTAAGTGAAATTCAAACCAAACAAAAATAACTGTACTATTCGAAAAAACGAGCCTCATTTTGAAAATGAGGCTTTGTGCAGGTAGAAACCTGCACAATTTAAAATCTTCGTCTAAGAGCAGTTACATAGGATACTATTAATTTAGTTTATGTTTCTCATTATAAGGATATAGATCCTTCTGTAGGTTAATATGTTTGAGATAAACGATACTATTAATGTAATCGTTTTAGATTTTGGGATAGTGGTATTGCTCAAATAATATTCAGGAAAAACTGTACCTAATTTATTTGCGTTAGTTTAGGTAGGGAGAGCAAATAAAATTAATAAATGAATTTTGACAAGAAAAGTTATCACGAGCAACAAGTCTTAAATAGCTAACCATACAATATTCATATGCAAATCACTAGTTAGGCCTCACGTACAAATCACTCGTTAGGCCTCACATACAAATCATTAGTTAAGCTTCGCTTACAAATCACCAGTTAGGCCTCACATACATATCCCTAGTTAGGTCTCATATACAAATCACTAATCAGTTCTCACATAGAAATAATTAGTTAGGCCTAACATACAAATTACTTGTTAGGTCTCTTATACAAATCACTGGTTAGGCCTCACATACAAATAACAAATTAGGCCTCACTTGTAATACAATCTTCAGCCTACCATTTCCAACATTATGTGTAGTGCTCTATAGACTCAAGATGAGTGTTTGAAACTGTCTTATCCGTAATATGTGTCTTCACATATGAAGTAATATTACTTCATCCGTAATATGTGTCTGTCTCAGTTGCTTTTCTAACAGTTTTGTTTCTTCAATGTAGTTGACTTTCTCTAACTTGTCAGACATTTTGATATTTTCCACGACATGAGTTTAATAACAAACGCAGCCAATCATTTTCCTCCATTTTTCAATGAAATCTGATGTTTCGTCGATGATTCGTCTATGAAAATTTCTCTGTAGTTTTCTACAGTATTTTATTTTGTCGCTACTTTATAAAAGAATGGTAATTTGAAGAAATATAATAATATACATTTGAATAACGGCGTCGTAAAGTATTCATGATAGAATATATCACTGATCAAAGATGATTCGCAAACATACAGTGTTTGCTCTCGGCGTACGAAATATATTTCGTAATTGATTTTCAATGTAAATATTGTCATTATAATCACGTAGTATAATTCAACAAGTTAACAGTTATAAATGTGGTTATATATAATTCTCGAAATTTATAATTGTATTTATTTACAATTCCCAGTGTTCGCGAAATGAGGTTTGCGTTTCATATCGCTTCACTGGTTGTCAATAACACCAAAACTTTGCTTGAACACATAGGATAGATTTACGTTTCAATGGCTCTTATGCACATACGAACATCACCAGAACACCGAATCACGACTCTCGCAATCCGGACAGAAAACCAGTTGCTTTGTGTCTATCTTCTGGTTATTCTATTGTTTGTTTGTTTGGAAATTTCGCACAAAGCTACTCGAGGGCTATCTGTGCTAGCCGTCCCTAATTTAGCAGTGTAAGACTAGAGGGAAGGCAGCTAGTCATCACCACCCACCGCCAACTCTTGGGCTACTCTTTACCAACGAATAGTGGGATTGACCGTCACATTATACACCCCCACGGCTGGGAGGGCGAGCATGTTTAGCGCGACGCGGGCGCGAACCCGCGACCCTCGGATTACGAGTCGCACGCCTTACGCGCTAGGCCATGCCGGGCCTGTTATTCTATATAACTTCTCAATACCAGTAAACCCGTTACTGATTTAACTTTGAAATTAACGTAAACAGATCGTTACAAAGAATAAGGTGACAAACATAACGTTGTTGGATTTTTTTGGAATATCTCGTACGTTTATGAAGACGTACAGATAAAGATTGACACCCAAGTAGAATAGGGTGTCTGACCATTTTGTTGAACAATGGAATAAAAAATACGTGACGAATTTCAAGTTCATTTCTTTCTTTTTTTTGTATTGTTTGTTTGTTTTTGAATTTCGCGCAAAGCTACACGAGGGCTATCGGAGCTAGCCGTCCATAATTTAGCAGTGTAAGACTAGAGGAAAGTCAGCTAGTCGTCACCACCCACCGCCAACTCTTGGGCTTTGGACAAACTTCAAGAAAACAGCCAAACAAATTCAAATTAAGAAACAGCATGGCCAAGCGTGTTAAGGCATGCGACTCGTAATCTGAGGGTCGCGGGTTCGCATCCCCGTCGTGCCAAACATGCTCGCCCTTTCAGCCGTGGGGGCGTTATAATGTGACGGTCAATCCAACTATTCTTTGGTAAAAGAGTAGCCCAAGAGTTGGCGGTGGGTGGTGATGACTAGCTAGCCTTCCCTCTAGTCTTACACTGCTAAATTAGGGACGGCTAGCACAGATAGCCCTCGAGTAGCTTTGTACGAAATTCAAAAACAAACAAAGAAACCCTTTGTTTGTTGTTGGGATTTTTCTCAGATTTTATCCGTCAACTTAATTTTGTTTTCTGAGTTCAAACACGTTTCTCTTACCGATAATTTTAATTTGTTTGTTATATTCATTAAATCTAAGGTCTTGCGTTTTCCATTCCGCAAACACAATTAGAGAAACCGAACTTGGTTAGCAGTGCCTTTAACTAAGTCTTCATAATTATAAAACTTTCGGTGGACATAATGCAGCCTCAATCTGATTTACGTTTTAAGAAATAACTTTAGTGTTCGAACTTTCGGTCCTCTTAAGACGAGGATCCGATAAATCCAGTTATATCCGTAGAGTCTTCAATCTTATATCGCGGGTATAGAAACCAGATTTTTAACGTTGAAAGCATTCAGACTTAATGTTGTGCTACTTTTTAATATTCAAGAAATATTATTTTTTAAAAACACGAGACTATTCACAGGAATTGTTTTTAATGTTAAAATAACGTCGAAACTGCACTGTAATATTTGTTTTTTTGGTTTTGAATTTCGCACAAAGCTACACGAGGGCTACCTGCGTTAGCCGTCCCTAATCCCACCAACCGCCAACTCTTGGGCTACTCATTTACCAACGAATAGTGTGATTGACCGTGACTATATAACGCCCCCGCGGCTGAAAGGGCGACCATGTTTGGTGTGAGGAGGATTCGAACCCGTGATCCTCAGATTACGAATGGTAGGGGACTATATAGAGAGTGAATATATCTACCAACATTAAACATTGTCGCAATGTTGCATAAAAGAATGTTACATAATAATACACACAATAATAAAACATTGTTACATAATAATACAAACAATAATAAAACATTGTTACATAATAATACAAACAATAATAAAACATTGTTACATAATAATACAAACAATAATAAAACATTGTTACATAATAATACAAACAATAATAAAACTTTGTTACATAATAATACAAACAATAATAAAACATTGTTACATAATAATACAAACAATAATAAATCTTTGTATCATAATAATACAAACAATAATAAAACATTGTTACATAATAATACAAACAATAATAAATCTTTGTATCATAATAATACAAACAATAATAAAACTTTGTTACATAATAATACAAACAATAATAAATCTTTGTATCATAATAATACAAACAATAATAAAACTTTGTTACATAATAATACAAACAATAATAAAACTTTGTTACATAATAATACAAACAATAATAAAACTTTGTTACATAATAATACAAACAATAATAAATCTTTGTATCATAATAATACAAACAATAATAAAACTTTGTTACATAATAATACAAACAATAATAAATCTTTGTATCATAATAATACAAACAATAATAAATCTTTGTATCATAATAATACAAACAATAATAAATCTTTGTATCATAATAATACAAACAATAATAAAACTTTGTATCATAATAATACAAACAATAATAAAACTTTGTTATGCAATACGTACAACAATGAACAGGTTTTTTTCAGCAGTAAGATTAGTCACATTTTTATGATAATTTCTCATAAATATTAACAGTGTTACAGTACGTTATTATTATTATTAACAGTATTACAATACGTTATTATTCTTAGTATTAACTGTATTACAGTACGTTATTATTATTAATATTAACAGTATTACAGTACGTTATTATTATTACTACTAACTGTATTACAGTACGTTATTATTATTATTAACAGTATTACAATACGTTATTATTCTTAGTATTAACTGTATTACAGTACGTTATTATTATTAATATTAACAGTATTACAGTACGTTATTATTATTAATATTAACTGTATTACAGTACGTTATTGTTATTATTATTAACAGTATTACAGTACGTTATTATTATTAATATTAACAGTATTACACTACGTTATTATTATTAATATTAACAGTATTACACTACGTTATTATTCTTAATATTAACTGTATTACAGTACGTTATTATTATTAATATTAACAGTATTACAGTACGTTATTATTATTAATACTAACTGTATTACAGTACGTTATTATTCTTAGTATTAACTGTATTACAGTACGTTATTATTATTAATATTAACAGTATTACACTACGTTATTATTATTAATATTAACAGTATTACAGTACGTTATTATTATTACTACTAACTGTATTACAGTACGTTATTATTCTTAGTATTAACTGTATTACAGTACGTTATTATTATTAATATTAACAGTATTACACTACGTTATTATTATTAATATTAACAGTATTACAGTACGTTATTATTATTACTACTAACTGTATTACAGTGCGTTACTATTATTAATATTAACTGTATTACAGTACGTTATTGTTATTATTATTAACAGTATTACAGTACGTTATTATTCTTAGTATTAACAGTATTACAGTACGTTATTATTATTAATATTAACAGTATTACACTACGTTATTATTATTAATATTAACAGTATTACACTACGTTATTATTATTAATACTAACTGTATTACACTACGTTATTATTATTAATATTAACAGTATTACAGTACGTTATTATTATTACTACTAACTGTATTACAGTACGTTATTATTATTAATATTAACTGTATTACAGTACGTTATTGTTATTATTATTAACAGTATTACAGTACGTTATTATTCTTAGTATTAACAGTATTACAGTACGTTATTATTATTAATATTAACAGTATTACACTACGTTATTATTATTAATATTAACAGTATTACACTACGTTATTATTCTTAATATTAACAGTATTACAGTACGTTATTATTATTAATACTAACTGTATTACACTACGTTATTATTATTACTACTAACTGTATTACAGTACGTTATTATTATTACTACTAACTGTATTACAGTGCGTTATTATTATTACTACTAACTGTATTACAGTGCGTTATTATTATTACTACTAACTGTATTACAGTACGTTATTATTATTAATATTAACAGTATTACAGTACGTTATTATTATTACTACTAACTGTATTACAGTGCGTTATTATTATTACTACTAACTGTATTACAGTGCGTTATTATTATTAACATTAACAGTATTACAGTACGTTATTATTATTAATATTAACAGTATTACAGTACGTTATTATTATTACTACTAACTGTATTACACTACGTTATTATTATTAATATTAACTGTATTACAGTACGTTATTATTATTAATATTAACAGTATTACAGTACGTTATTATTATTACTACTAACTGTATTACACTGCGTTATTATTATTACTACTAACTGTATTACAGTGCGTTATTATTATTAATATTAACAGTATTACAGTACGTTATTATTATTACTACTAACAGTATTACAGTACGTTATTATTATTACTACTAACTGTATTACAGTACGTTATTATTATTAATATTAACAGTATTACAGTACGTTATTATTATTAATATTAACAGTATTACAGTACGTTATTATTATTAATATTAACAGTATTACAGTACGTTATTATTATTACTACTAACTGTATTACAGTACGTTATTATTATTAATACTAACTGTATTACAGTACGTTATTGTTATTATTATTAACAGTATTACAGTACGTTATTATTATTACTACTAACTGTATTACAGTGCGTTATTATTATTAATACTAACTGTATTACAGTACGTTATTGTTATTATTATTAACAGTATTACAGTACGTTATTATTATTACTACTAACTGTATTACAGTGCGTTATTATTATTACTACTAACTGTATTACAGTGCGTTATTATTATTACTACTAACTGTATTACAGTGCGTTATTATTATTACTACTAACTGTATTACAGTACGTTATTATTATTAATATTAACAGTATTACAGTACGTTATTATTATTAATATTAACAGTATTACAGTACGTTATTATTATTAATATTAACAGTATTACAGTACGTTATTATTATTAATATTAACAGTATTACAGTACGTTATTATTATTAATATTAACAGTATTACAGTACGTTATTATTATTACTACTAACTGTATTACAGTACGTTATTATTATTAATATTAACAGTATTACAGTACGTTATTATTATTAATATTAACAGTATTACACTACGTTATTATTATTACTACTAACTGTATTACAGTGCGTTATTATTATTAATATTAACAGTATTACAGTACGTTATTATTATTAATATTAACAGTATTACAGTACGTTATTATTATTACTACTAACTGTATTACAGTGCGTTATTATTATTAATATTAACAGTATTACAGTACGTTATTATTATTACTACTAACTGTATTACACTACGTTATTATTCTTAGTATTAACTGTATTACAGTGCGTTATTATTATTACTACTAACTGTATTACAGTACGTTATTATTATTAATATTAACTGTATTACAGTACGTTATTATTATTAATATTAACTGTATTACAGTACGTTATTATTATTACTACTAACTGTATTACAGTACGTTATTATTATTACTACTAACTGTATTACAGTACGTTATTATTATTAATATTAACAGTATTACAGTACGTTATTATTATTACTACTAACTGTATTACACTACGTTATTATTCTTAGTATTAACTGTATTACAGTGCGTTATTATTATTACTACTAACTGTATTACACTACGTTATTATTCTTAGTATTAACTGTATTACAGTGCGTTATTATTATTACTACTAACTGTATTACAGTACGTTATTATTATTACTACTAACTGTATTACAGTACGTTATTATTATTAATATTAACAGTATTACGGTGCGTTATTATTATTACTACTAACTGTATTACACTGCGTTATTATTATTACTACTAACTGTATTACGGTGCGTTATTATTATTACTACTAACTGTATTACAGTGCGTTATTATTATTAATATTAACGGTATTACGGTGCGTTATTATTATTACTACTAACTGTATTACACTGCGTTATTATTATTACTACTAACTGTATTACGGTGCGTTATTATTATTACTACTAACTGTATTACGGTGCGTTATTATTATTAATATTAACTGTATTACGGTACGTTATTATTATTACTACTAACTGTATTACGGTGCGTTATTATTATTAATATTAACGGTATTACAGTGCGTTATTATTATTACTACTAACTGTATTACAGTACGTTATTATTATTAATATTAACAGTATTACAGTACGTTATTATTATTAATACTAACTGTATTACACTACGTTATTATTATTAATATTAACAGTATTACAGTACGTTATTATTATTACTACTAACTGTATTACAGTACGTTATTATTATTAATATTAACAGTATTACAGTACGTTATTATTATTACTACTAACTGTATTACAGTACGTTATTATTATTAATATTAACAGTATTACAGTACGTTATTATTATTACTACTAACTGTATTACAGTACGTTATTATTATTAATATTAACAGTATTACAGTACGTTATTATTATTACTACTAACTGTATTACAGTACGTTATTATTATTATTATTAACAGTATTACAGTACGTTATTATTATTAATACTAACTGTATTACACTACGTTATTATTATTAATATTAACAGTATTACAGTACGTTATTATTATTACTACTAACTGTATTACAGTACGTTATTATTATTAATATTAACAGTATTACAGTACGTTATTATTATTACTACTAACTGTATTACAGTACGTTATTATTATTAATATTAACAGTATTACAGTACGTTATTATTATTACTACTAACTGTATTACGGTACGTTATTATTATTAATATTAACAGTATTACGGTGCGTTATTATTATTACTACTAACTGTATTACGGTACGTTATTATTATTAATATTAACAGTATTACAGTACGTTATTATTATTACTACTAACTGTATTACAGTACGTTATTATTATTACTACTAACTGTATTACAGTGCGTTATTATTATTACTACTAACTGTATTACAGTACGTTATTATTATTAATATTAACAGTATTACAGTACGTTATTATTATTACTACTAACTGTATTACAGTACGTTATTATTATTACTACTAACTGTATTACAGTGCGTTATTATTATTACTACTAACTGTATTACAGTACGTTATTATTATTAATATTAACAGTATTACAGTACGTTATTATTATTACTACTAACTGTATTACAGTACGTTTTATAATTCATTAGCTTATTATTCACTTAGACAAAAGTAACCCAAGAGATAAATACTGTTAACAAACTAGCTCTTCTCTATCAATTTAAAATTAGTACTAACTTAATACAGATAACTCTTTGTGTGGCGTTTCGTGAAACTTCTAGGAAACAAATGAACCAGAAAATCATTCGGCTTAAGAATTATGGAATAATATTTCTTACAACCAGTTCATACCTCGTGTTATTTTGATCGATGGTTTGATATTTTGTTTCGTTACTGTAATAACGCGTTGTGTTTCCAGATTGTCACAAAAGTCCTAGAAAAATTATGTAAGAATGCAAGCTTAATGTTTCAGCTCACGCGCATCAAGAAATCTCCAAGACGGTCCCATCAGCTGCGTCACTGTTACAGGAATATTTGCTCGTGACTGTTAATTATTGTATTCCGTTATGCAGAGTAGGCCTAATTAAAAAGATTCGTTGAAACACTGGGACCAAAAACCCATCTTGTATTTTCACTTTGCCTGTTCAAATCAAGTCGGTATTGTGTACCATTTTATAAAATATACTGTAAGTCTCTAATCTTTCTGTAATAACTTTCAATTAGTCGTAATTATTAAACTTACCATCCTACATAGAAAAAAACTAAGAGTACATAAACTAAGATGTAAGAAATTGAAAGAGTACCTAAGTGAGAATCTAGTCTGTTAAAGTGACACTCCCTGCATCTATTTGATTTCGCTATATTTGTAAATACACGAGATTAAAAACGTTTAGAGTTATGAGCTGACAGGCTAGAGGAATAGCAGTTAGTTAAGGGTCAGCTCTAGGGCTATCGTGTCTAAGTTAGGAATAGCTAGAGCATATTTTCATTGAGTAGCTTTGCGCAAACTTCAACAAAAACGAAGTAAGGAACAATGGAAAAGATGCCTGACGTACTGCTTCTTAGAGCGAATTCTTACAAAGCGTTAACACCATCTGCCTGACGTACTACTTCTTAGAGCGAATTCTTACAAAGCGTTAACACCATCCGCCTGACGTACTGCTTCTTAGAGCAAATTCTTACAAAGCGTTAACACCATCCGCCTGACGTACTGCTTCTTAGAGCAAATTCTTACAAAGCGTTAACACCATCCGCCTGACGTACTGCTTCTTAGAGCAAATTCTTACAAAGCGTTAACACCATCCGCCTGACGTACTACTTCTTAGAGCGAATACTTACAAAGCGTTAACACCATCTGCCTGACGTACTACTTCTTAGAGCGAATTCTTACAAAGCGTTAACACCATCCGACTGATGTACTACTTCTTAGAGCGAATACTTACAAAGCGTTAACACCATCTGCCTGACGTACTACTTCTTAGAGCGAATTCTTACAAAGCGTTAACACCATCCGCCTGACGTACTTCTTCTTAGAGCGAATTCTTACAAAGCGTTAACACCATCCGACTGATGTACTACTTCTTAGAGCGAATACTTACAAAGCGTTAACACCATCCGACTGATGTACTACTTCTTAGAGCGAATACTTACAAAGCGTTAACACCATCTGCCTGACGTACTACTTCTTAGAGCGATTCTTACAAAGCGTTAACACCATCCGCCTGACGTACTTCTTCTTAGAGCAGATTCTTACAAAGCGTTAACACCATCCGACTGATGTACTACTTCTTAGAGCGAATACTTACAAAGCGTTAACACCATCCGTCTGATGTACTACTTCTTAGAGCGAATACTTACAAAGCGTTAACACCATCCGACTGACGTACTACTTCTTAGAGCGAATTCTTACAAAGCGTTAACACCATCCGACTGACGTACTACTTCTTAGAGCGAATACTTACAAAGCGTTAACACCATCCGCCTGACGTACTTCTTCTTAGAGCGAATTCTTACAAAGCGTTAACACCATCTGCCTGACGTACTACTTCTTAGAGCGAATTCTTACAAAGCGTTAACACCATCTGCCTGACGTACTACTTCTTAGAGCGAATTCTTACAAAGCGTTAACACCATCCGACTGACGTACTACTTCTTAGAGCGAATACTTACAAAGCGTCAACACCATCCGCCTGACGTACTTCTTCTTAGAGCAGATTCTTACAAAGCGTTAACACCATCTGCCTGACGTACTACTTCTTAGAGCGAATTCTTACAAAGTGTTAACACCATCCGACTGATGTACTACTTCTTAGAGCGAATACATACAAAGCGTTAACACCATCTGCCTGACGTACTACTTCTTAGAGCGAATTCTTACAAAGCGTTAACACCATCTGCCTGACGTACTACTTCTTAGAGCAGATTCTTACAAAGCGTTAACACCATCCGACTGATGTACTACTTCTTAGAGCGAATACTTACAAAGCGTTAACACCATCTGCCTGACGTACTACTTCTTAGAGCAGATTCTTACAAAGCGTTAACACCATCCGACTGACGTACTACTTCTTAGAGCGAATACTTACAAAGCGTTAACACCATCCGCCTGACGTACTTCTTCTTAGAGCTAATTCTTACAAAGCGTTAACACCATCCGCCTGACGTACTTCTTCTTAGAGCGAATTCTTACAAAGCGTTAACACCATCTGCCTGACGTACTACTTCTTAGAGCGAATTCTTATAAAGCGTTAACACCATCCGACTGATGTACTACTTCTTAGAGCGAATACTTACAAAGCGTTAACACCATCTGCCTGACGTACTACTTCTTAGAGCGAATTCTTACAAAGCGTTAACACCATCCGACTGACGTACTACTTCTTAGAGCGAATACTTACAAAGCGTTAACACCATCCGCCTGACGTACTTCTTCTTAGAGCGAATTCTTACAAAGCGTTAACACCATCCGACTGACGTACTACTTCTTAGAGCGAATACTTACAAAGCGTTAACACCATCCGCCTGACGTACTTCTTCTTAGAGCGAATTCTTACAAAGCGTTAACACCATCTGCCTGACGTACTACTTCTTAGAGCGAATTCTTACAAAGCGTTAACACCATCTGCCTGACGTACTACTTCTTAGAGCGAATTCTTACAAAGCGTTAACACCATCCGACTGACGTACTACTTCTTAGAGCGAATACTTACAAAGCGTTAACACCATCCGCCTGACGTACTTCTTCTTAGAGCGAATTCTTACAAAGCGTTAACACCATCTGCCTGACGTACTACTTCTTAGAGCGAATTCTTACAAAGTGTTAACACCATCCGACTGATGTACTACTTCTTAGAGCGAATACTTACAAAGCGTTAACACCATCTGCCTGACGTACTGCTTCTTAGAGCGAATTCTTACAAAGCGTTAACACCATCTGCCTGACGTACTACTTCTTAGAGCGAATTCTTACAAAGCGTTAACACCATCCGTCTGATGTACTACTTCTTAGAGCGAATACTTACAAAGCGTTAACACCATCTGCCTGACGTACTACTTCTTAGAGCGAATTCTTACAAAGCGTTAACACCATCCGACTGACGTACTACTTCTTAGAGCGAATACTTACAAAGCGTTAACACCATCCGCCTGACGTACTTCTTCTTAGAGCTAATTCTTACAAAGCGTTAACACCATCCGCCTGACGTACTTCTTCTTAGAGCGAATTCTTACAAAGCGTTAACACCATCTGCCTGACGTACTACTTCTTAGAGCGAATTCTTACAAAGCGTTAACACCATCCGACTGACGTACTACTTCTTAGAGCGAATACTTACAAAGCGTTAACACCATCCGCCTGACGTACTTCTTCTTAGAGCTAATTCTTACAAAGCGTTAACACCATCCGCCTGACGTACTTCTTCTTAGAGCGAATTCTTACAAAGCGTTAACACCATCTGCCTGACGTACTACTTCTTAGAGCGAATTCTTATAAAGCGTTAACACCATCCGACTGATGTACTACTTCTTAGAGCGAATACTTACAAAGCGTTAACACCATCTGCCTGACGTACTACTTCTTAGAGCGAATTCTTACAAAGCGTTAACACCATCCGACTGACGTACTACTTCTTAGAGCGAATACTTACAAAGCGTTAACACCATCCGCCTGACGTACTTCTTCTTAGAGCGAATTCTTACAAAGCGTTAACACCGTATGCCTGACGTACTACTTCTTAGAGCGAATTCTTACAAAGCGTTAACACCATCCGACTGACGTACTACTTCTTAGAGCGAATACTTACAAAGCGTTAACACCATCCGCCTGACGTACTTCTTCTTAGAGCAGATTCTTACAAAGCGTTAACACCATCTGCCTGACGTACTACTTCTTAGAGCGAATTCTTACAAAGTGTTAACACCATCCGACTGATGTACTACTTCTTAGAGCGAATACTTACAAAGCGTTAACACCATCTGCCTGACGTACTGCTTCTTAGAGCGAATTCTTACAAAGCGTTAACACCATCTGCCTGACGTACTACTTCTTAGAGCGAATTCTTACAAAGCGTTAACACCATCCGTCTGATGTACTACTTCTTAGAGCGAATACTTACAAAGCGTTAACACCATCTGCCTGACGTACTACTTCTTAGAGCGAATTCTTACAAAGCGTTAACACCATCCGACTGACGTACTACTTCTTAGAGCGAATACTTACAAAGCGTTAACACCATCCGCCTGACGTACTTCTTCTTAGAGCTAATTCTTACAAAGCGTTAACACCATCCGCCTGACGTACTTCTTCTTAGAGCGAATTCTTACAAAGCGTTAACACCATCTGCCTGACGTACTACTTCTTAGAGCGAATTCTTATAAAGCGTTAACACCATCCGACTGATGTACTACTTCTTAGAGCGAATACTTACAAAGCGTTAACACCGTAGGCCTGACGTACTACTTCTTAGAGCGAATTCTTACAAAGCGTTAACACCATCCGACTGACGTACTACTTCTTAGAGCGAATACTTACAAAGCGTTAACACCATCCGCCTGACGTACTTCTTCTTAGAGCGAATTCTTACAAAGCGTTAACACCATCTGCCTGACGTACTACTTCTTAGAGCGAATACTTACAAAGCGTTAACACCATCTGTCTGACGTACTGCTTAGAGCGAATTCTTACAAAGCGTTAACACCATTTGTTCCGGTCAAATAATGACATGTATAACGAATCTTTCATCATAACTGACTTTTTTTGACTAAATATATATCAAAGATAATTTTACTGGTGTAACGTATAATTAATTACCTATGGTAATTTTCTCTCTCAACGTACAAACGTCATAAATATGTTAGTGGTTTAAACCAAATTATCAATGTTTTCCTTCTAAAGCTTCTTCGTTTGTTTGTCTGTTGCGACACGCAAAGCTTCATAATTTGCTATTCGTGCCATGTCCACTACGGGTTTAAAACCCATTTTATTTTAGAATAATAAGTCCGAAAGTTTACCATTGAGCCACTTGGGGGAGCTTTTCGTCGTTTTTATAAAGATAAATGACGTTTTCTTTCAATCCGGGGGTGACAGTGGTTACAGATACGTCATTAGAGAGAGGCAGTAAATATTATCTCTCTTTTAAATATTCATTAATATATCTACACGTTGAAAGCATTCTTATCTTATTAATCCTGTAGAATATTTCGCTTTAAATAAATCCCAGAGAACTCCGCTTAATCCAGGACTTCCTAACTAAATTAAGCGTCTTTGTTATCGTTCTGGTTTTATCCTACAAAAGCGAACAAACGAACCCGAAGCTTAGAAGAAGAAGGAAAAAATGTGCCTTTAGGAACTAATCCACTTCGAGAGAAATATATAACCCTCTCAGTCAACTGTCAACTACTGTTTCTCTTTCACAGTTGGAAAAGTGGTTCTTTTTTTTTTTCTGCTAAGTTTAAGTCGTGCTATGACTGATTATAGATTTGTTGCTTATGACGTGAGAAATGCTCCATTAACCAAGAAGTACGTAATATCTCCTCAAAATAACTACTAGAGCTCTGGATTTCGGAGCTGGCGAGCCAGGACTCACACCAATGAAATACCACAAACTATTACCCGCACTTTAAGCTGGATGCGTTATAAGCGTGACAGAAATCCTTGTCGTAGATGCTGAATCAGGATAGTGCTGATTAGCTGCCTTCCCTCTGGGCAGTGGTTCAATATTAGGACCAGTAGGAGGTAACCTTAGTAGCTAGGCAATAAATACAAAATATTAAGGAAAGGTGTTAACTAGATCAGGATTTGAATTTTATTCAAAATAAGTATTCGAAACCTGCCATAGAATTTATATAGTTTACACATTTAAAGTGTGTTTGTTTGTTTTTTAGTCAATTACTCACATAAATACAAAATAACATATCACAAAAACTTGCTAACAACAAAAGCATTTCAATTTAAGCCTAAATTTATCCGCATGCTTTTGGAGAATAAATAACAAATCAGGCCTAACTCAATCCTTTAGGCCTAATACACTAAGGCGCTCATAATATCGAATGTCGCCAAAGCTTTCTATGTTTTCGCCATCTCTAATTTTGAGCTACTAATTACAGAAAATGCAGCAGTCAGGAGCAACCTAACTAAGCAAGAAAAGGGATTGACTGGCGCTCTTATAACGCAAAATACTGGCAATTTTAAACGGATGATTCACTTTAAAGTTAGAAGGTATGGACTGGCTCTGTAGCAGAGCTCTGGATTTAAAACAAATTATCCGTCTAATTACGCCAGTAGACTAATTTCTTGTTTAATACAACATGACTAATGTAACACCCTGTTTAACTTTGATGTTGTATTATAGATTTGAAGTTGAAATTTAGCCTACAAAAATTTTCTGAGTTCTGAACTTACTCATCACGTTATAACGTATGGTGTTTATTATCATTAGTTTAAATCACACCTGTAACTTTTGTGCATCAGGACTGTAGCAACTGATACAATTAAGTTACTGAAGCTAACTTCTAACAACTGTTTGTCTCCTCATGTTATGGTGACGCTTTGAACAGATCTACCAGTTGCACATTGAAGCACTAATAATTCGAAGCACAAGCTGATCTTAAAAGAGAAAAGTTGGATTTCCGGACTCATTAACATCATTAGTTTAGGCTTAACAATCTCATTCTTATTTATATATATTGTGATTAGTCTGTGTTCGTTTAACTTATGACTTATTTACTACATCATCAGAAATGGTTTGAAGGATTGTTTTAACATATCTATTTAAATATTGAGTTTCGCTTAGAAGTGATTGGTTTATGATACAGTGTTGTGCTTTAAGTTCATGTTATCGTGATAGCTAACGATGTCCACTAAACTCTACCTGACCACGTGTTATAGTTTACTTTACCTGACCACCTGTCATAATTCTCTTTACTTGATCACGTGTCACAGTTCACTTTACCTGACCACGTGTCACAGTTCTCTTTACCTGACCAAATGTCACAGTTCTCTTTACCTAACCACGTGTCACAGTTCTCTTTACCTAACCACGTGTGACAGTTCTCTTCACCTGACCACATGTCACAGTTCTCTTTACCTGACCACATGTCATAGTTCCCTTTACTTGAACACATGTCACAGTTCTCTTCACCTGACCACATGTCATAGTTCCCTTTACATGAACACATGTCACAGTTCTCTTCACCTGACCACATGTCACAGTTCTCTTTACCTAACCACGTGTCACAGCTCTCTTTACCTAACCACGTGTCACAGTTCACTTTACCTAACCACGTGTCACAGTTTTATTTACCTGACCACGTGTCACAGTTCACTTTACCTAACCACGTGTCACAGTTTTCTTTACCTAACCACGTGTCACAGTTCACTTTACCTAACCACGTGTCACAGTTTTATTTACCTGACCACGTGTCACAGTTCACTTTACCTAACCACGTGTCACAGTTTTCTTTACCTGACCACGTGTCACAGTTCACTTTACCTGACCACGTGTCACATTGTTCTTTACCTGGCATATTTTCACGTTATAATTTATATATTCACCTATCACATGGTCCTTCATTTTACCATATACTGCAGTGTCCTTTACGTCACCATTACTGAAGCGTCCTTCATCTGACCATATATCACAGTGTTATTCGCTGACCACACATCACACTGAACTTACCTGACCATATATCACAATGTTATTCGCTGACCACACATCACACTGAACTTACCTGACCATATATCACAGTGTTATTCGCTTACCACACATCACACTGAACTTACCTGAGCACATATCACACTGAATTTACATGACCATATATCAAAAAACCTCCTAAAGAACTGCTTACTACAGAATCATCTACCTAGCGACGTATCAACACATCTGTTACGTGACTATGCACCATAATATCTCATATGTCACACTACCGGATCATTCATCACAGTGCCCTCTACCGGAATATAAGTCACTGTGTCCTTTATCTGACAATACGTTTGGTTTGTTTGTTTGTTTTTGAATTTCGCACAAAGCTACTCGAGGGCTATCTGTGCTAGCCCTAATTTAGCAGTGTAAGACTAGAGATAAGTCATCACCACCCACCGCCAACTCTTGGGCTACTCTTTTACCAACGAATAGTGGGATTGACCGTAACATTATAACGCCCCCACGGCTGAAAGGGGCGAGCATGTTTGGAGTGACCGGGATGCGAACCCGCGACCCTCGAATTACGAATCGCACGCCTTAACACGCTTGGCCGTGCCGGGCCCCTGACAATACGCTACGTTGTCCTGAGATATCTCTGTTTCCTTCTTTACATGTTTTATCATTTTTATCACGTTGACTTTGATGCCACTGGTTTCCTTGGAAACACAAATTCATATTGACGACACAGTCCACATCTCTAACACTTCTCTATCAGTTGTTACCCTTATTCCAAAGAAAAATGACCCTATTATTCCAAAAGAAAATTAATCCCACGAATTAGCTCTTATTTTGAAGAGATAGAGTTTCTAAAACCAAGGACTAATTTTAGATAACAACAAATGTAAAACACCAAACGTTAGACAATGTAAGTTTTAATAATTAAATGAATCAACAGCTGCGAGTCGAATTTGCTTCTGTCAGAACCAGACATTAGAGGTTATTTAGGTCGAATAATAATTTTGTTTGATAGATACTGTAAGTTCAATATTTTCATTATCACGTGCAAGTTAGCCCTCGCAAGCTCTTAACATATTTCTTTAATTAACTGGTTACGTCTTACAGAAAAATGGGAAAAATCCTCGCAGTTTATTTACCAAAATTTAACAAGAGCGCCTGTCTCGAACGTGAAGAATGTCACGTGAAACTGTCGTTATCCTATGATCAAAGATCTTTCTTTTCCCCCGAGTAATACAGTTTTTAAAATGTTTACTAACTCGTCAAACGGGATCGTTTGCGTTCTAGCCATGCGCAGTTCCGTTTTTACTATTACACATTCGTATATGTCTGTAAATTAATCTGTCTCTGCGGAATAATAAAACACTCACATGAGTTTCAAAAGCGGAGAAACAAATGAAACATCAGATATGCGCAGACGTTTGAAGAACATGAATATGGAAGTTCATCAGATGTGCGCAGACGTTTGAAGAACATGAATATGGAAGTTCATCAGATGTGCGCAGACGTTTGAAGAACATGAATATGGAAGTTCATTTCCGTTGCTTATTTAATACCATAGACGTCGAGTGCTATCATACACGTTTGAGAAGAAAATTTGCTTGGTTTTGGACAGAACGTATTACAAATCGATAGTTTCTTAGATTTACACGCATTAAAGAAAGAAACTTTCGCCAAAAGAAAAAATACAATTTTTATAAAGGCTCATTTTTGTCTTGGATATTCTATACCAAGGAAGTTTTGTTTTCCAGACACGTTTGTTCCGTTTTATAGGACAAAACGTTCTTTCTTGAAACTTGGTTTAAAGGCAGACGTGGAGTCGTGACTATCGCCTAGGGCTGCGTTTTCTGAGGTCCAACATTCACGTCACGATTGCTTCAACTCGCCTCTGCACTTACTTAAAACTGTGAATGAAAGTTATTAAAATGACAGTCAATCCCGATATTCGGTTCAAAGGCTGACAAAGCACTAGTGGCGGCAGGTGCTGCTCGCTTATTTTCTTTCCTCTGTGGCCCGGCATGGCCAGGTGGATTGAGGCGTGCGACTCATAATCTGGGGAGGTCTCGGGTTCGAATCCCCGTCACACCAAACATACTCGCCCTTTCAGCCGTGGGGGCGTTATAATGTGACGGTCAATCCCACTATTCGTTGGTAAAAGAGTAGCCCAAGAGTTGGCGGTGGGTGGTGATGACTAGCTGCCTTCCCTCTAGTCTTACGCTGCTAAATTAGGGACGGCTAGCACAGATAGCCCTCGAGTAGCTTTGTGCGAAATTCGAAAACAAACAAACAAACGAAAGCTATTGCCTTGAGATATATGTGTGTATTACCAAACAAACCGATAAGTTGAGGGTTTATCGGAACAAATATCTTCGTAAGTCGTAAGTGTACGGGTTATAAAAAAATTCTCATTTTGTGATTATTCTGTTTTCTCTCTTGTTTGTTTTTAACGTCACGATATTTTACGTTTGTTTGTGAAATGTTCCTGAAGAAATACAACAATATAACGTTTTTTAAGAGATCACGAGGAAAAATAAAATATTCTCGAAAACGGTCACGTGGAGTTTTTCTTTAACACAATTACATCGAACACGTGATCATATATTGAAGTTTGATAGAATAAGAAATTACATGAGAAACATTTCCTCGCTTAATGATCGGCTCGACATGGCCAGGTGGTTAAGGCACTCGCCTTGTAATCCAAGGGTCGGGGGTTCGAATTCTCGTCACACCAAACTAAACATGCTTGCCCTTTCAGCCGTTGGGGCGTATATAGTGATTGTCAATCCAACTATTAGTTGGTGGAAGAGTAGTCCAAGAGTTGGCGGTGGGTGGTGGTGACTAGCTGCTTTCTTATACTGCTAAATTATGGATGACTAGCTCAGATAGCCTTCGTGTAGATTTGCGCAAAATTCAAAATAAACTCACCGATCAAAATGTTCTTTGAATAAAGTTATAATTCGTTTATTTTATCTTGGAGCAACTTTCTGGGATCTTTTGAATTCAAAGTGAAGCTTGGGTGACGTGGGTCGTCACTTACACACGAACTTTATTTCTATATAGGGCCTATCTACCAAGATTTTCTTAATCCAGAGCGGATTTTTCTAAATCCATAATAGAGTTTATGTAATGTGATTTGTAGATAATATGTAACTCTTTCTATCTATGGCCTACCTAGTGGTATTTTTTTTAATCCATATTGAATTATTAGCTATATGGATCTCTGTTATGTATAATTCTTTCTATCTAGGGCCTACCTATTGGGGACTTCTGAATCCAGAGTGGAGTTTGTGTAACATGGGTCGTCGACAGTCACCTGTAGATATTGATCCATCGATATTGTTGTTTGACCCTCATTTAAGACCCATCCACGTGGAGAACAGCAGAGTGAGTGTAACATTCGTTTAAACACCGTATTATAACAATAATAAACATTTCAGAATTGAAATCTAATCCCAGTGGACGTACCTGACAACCTCGTGCTGTTGTTGAGTATCCCAGTTATGACTTTAAAACTTATGCTGGTAAAACCTATTTACTTTTTTATGATATTTTTGTTTTGTCAAAATAAACTGAGTTGCTAGCGATCCAATCGTTTCTAATGTTCAAACTCGCCCATAGAAAGACCTTCAAAACTGACCACACATTAGGATTTAAATTGACTGGTTACCTAGGAAACATTTTAAAAAGTGACCACTTCTCCAGAAAAAGTAATTTCAAAACTTGCCAATCACCTAGTGAGTTCCCGTCGCACCAAACATGCTCGCCCACTCAGTCGTGGGGGGCGTTATAATCTGACGGTCAATTCCACTATTCGTTGATAAATAGAGTACTCCAAGAGTTGGCGGTCGGTGGTGATGAGTAGCTGCCTTCCCTCTAGTCTTACACTGCTCAGTTGGGGACGGCTAGCGCAGATAGTCCTCGTGTATCTTTGCGCAAAATTCAAAAACCAACCAACCACCTAGTGTTTGTTTATTTGTTTTGAATTTCGCGCAAAGCTACGCGAGGGCTATCTGCGCTAGCCGTCCTTAATTTAGCAGGTAGTCATCACCACCTACCGCCAACTCTTGGGCTACTCTTTTACCAATTAATAGTGGGATTCATCGTTACATTATAACGACTCCAAATGTTTGGTGCGACAGGGATTCGAACCCGCGACCCTCAGATTACGAGTCGAACGCCTTAATCCACCTGGCCATGCTGGGCCACCACCTAGTGAAAAACTTTAATTAAAACTAGTCATTCCCTCTTATATTTATCCAAATCATATATCTGTAAAAGCTACAAAGATTTGGCTTTTCGTCTCCTTCATATCTCACAAACTGGTATGTCACGATGAATGGCCTCATTATCTGATTATTTATCAGTACATTAATCTAACCCTCAATCTGCTAATTTTGCTTCAAAACATTAGCATCTTTGACATGAGCATTGTCCAGTTCAAATAAACAGTAAATATAATATAATATACAATATAATAATAATACAATATTATTATCAGTAGATTGTATTTAAATTTCCATTTTCTAAACATTTTTCAATAATCTGCTTGTTAACCATAGTTCCTGGTGTATATGTTCAACATTGAGAATATTCAGGTCCACTACTTTCATTAGCGAGACTTTCCTTAATTTGAAATCTTTCTTTGCTTCGAAAATTAATTGAACACAAGTTATATATCGTATTTTAAGACCTTGTTTGTTCGCAATGTTCAATTCGGCGTCATAGAACTAATTACAGCTGCCACTTAGCTTATATCATAAGACGTCTTGCATAATTCTCAAGGAGTATATCTTATTCATATGGCTGGGTATTGACAAACTAAAAAGCATCACTCCCTCGGTCATATTTACATAAGTCCTTATGAATAGCAATAATAAAATGTTCTCCTTTCAATAAATTCAAACATATGCAAACCATTACTGTCCATAAGTTATCTATAAAGTAACACGATAATAAATCTTACGGGTGGTTAGGTATCTAGTGACGTAACAGTTACCAGGACTTATGTGATGACTTGTACAACAATGACACATTGATTTAATGACTAGATGATAGTTATGTCACCATGTAGTGTACAAGGTAACCCGAAAAATACACAACAATAAAACTGATATTATTAATACACGTGACAAATCACAACAATAACAATATATACTAAAAACAACTACAGTAACTATCCATTGTTGTAATAATACACTATTTACCAAAAACAAGTACAGTCACTACCCATTGTTGTAATAATACACTATTTACCAAAAACAACTCGAGTCACTACCCATTGTTGTAATAATACACTATTTACCAATAACAACTACAGTCACTATGCATTGTTGTAATAATACACTATTTACCAAAAACAACTACAGTCACTACCCATTGTTGTAATAATACACTATTTACCAATAACAACTACAGTCACTATCCATTGTTGTAATAATACACTATTTACCAAAAACAACTAGAGTCACTACCCAATGTTGTAATAAAACACTATTTACCAATAACAACTACAGTCACTCTCCATTGTTGTAATAATACACTATTTACCAAAAACAACTAGAGTCACTACCCAATGTTGTAATAAAACACTATTTACCAATAACAACTACAGTCACTCTCCATTGTTGTAATAATACACTATTTACCAAAAACAACTACAGTCACTACCCATTGTTGTAATAATACACTATTTACCAATAACAACTACAGTCACTATCCATTGTTGTAATAATACACTATTTACCAAAAACAACTAGAGTCACTACCCAATGTTGTAATAAAACACTATTTACCAATAACAACTACAGTCACTATCCATTGTTGTAATAATACACTATTTACCAAAAACAACTACAGTCACTACCCATTGTTGTAATAATACACCATTTACCAAAAACAATTACAGTCACTATCCATTGTTGTAATAATACACTATTTACCAAAAACAACTACAGTAACTATCCATTGTTGTAATAATACACTATTTACCAAAAACAACTGGAGTCAGTACCCAATGTTGTAATAATACACTATTTACCAATAACAACTACAGTCACTATCCATTGTTGTAATAATACACTATTTACCAAAAACAACTGGAGTCAGTACCCAATGTTGTAATAATACACTATTTACCAATAACAACTACAGTAACTATCCATTGTTGTAATAATACACTATTTACCACAAACAACTACAGTTACTATCCATTGTTGTAATAATACACTATTTACCAATAACAACTACAGTCACTACCCAATGTTGTAATAATACACTATTTACCAAAAACAACTACAGTAACTATCCATTGTTGTAATAATACACTATTTACCAACAACAACTAGACTCACTACCCAATGTTGTAATAATACACTATTTACCAATAACAACTACAGTCACTATCCATTGTTGTAATAATACACCATTTACCAAAATCAACTACAGTCACTACCCATTGTGGTAATAATACACTCTTTACCAATAACAACTACAGTCACTATCCATTGTTGTAATAATACACCATTTACCAAAAACAATTACAGTCACTATCCATTGTTGTAATAATACACCATTTACCAAAAACAACTACAGTCACTACCCATTGTTGTAATAATACACTCTTTACCAATAACAACTACAGTCACTATCCATTGTTGTAATAATACACCATTTACCAAAAACAACTACAGTCACTACCCAATGTTGTAATAATACACTATTTACCAATAACAACTACAGTCACTACCCATTGTTGTAATAATACACTATTTACCAATAACAACTACAGTCACTACCCATTGTTGTAATAATACACTCTTTACCAATAACAACTACAGTCACTATCCATTGTCGTAATAATACACCATTTACCAATAACAACTACAGTCACTTCCCATTGATGTAATAATACATTATTTACCAAAAACAACTGGAGTCACTATCCATTGATGTAATAATACACTATTTACCAAAAACAACTATAGTCACTATCCATTGATGTAATAATACACTATTTACCAAAAACAACTGGAGTCACTATCCATTGATGTAATAATACACCATTTACCAAAAACAACTACAGTCACTACCCATTGTTGTAATAATACACTCTTTACCAATAACAACTACAGTCACTATCCATTGTTGTAATAATACACCATTTACCAAAAACAACTGGAGTCACTATCCATTGATGTAATAATACACCATTTACCAAAAACAACTACAGTCACTACCCATTGTTGTAATAATACACTCTTTACCAATAACAACTACAGTCACTATCCATTGTTGTAATAATACACCATTTACCAAAAACAACTACAGTCACTATCCATTGTTGTAATAATACACCATTTACCAAAAACAACTACAGTCACTACCCATTGTTGTAATAATACACCATTTACCAAAAACAATTACAGTCACTATCCATTGTTGTAATAATACACCATTTACCAAAACAACTACGGTCACTACCCATTGTTGTAATAATACACTCTTTACCAATAACAACTACAGTCACTATCCATTGTTGTAATAATACACCATTTACCAAAAACAACTACAGTCACTATCCATTGTTGTAATAATACACCATTTACCAAAAACAACTACAGTCACTACCCATTGTTGTAATAATACACCATTTACCTAAAACAATTACAGTCACTATCCATTGTTGTAATAATACACCATTTACCAAAAACAACTACAGTCACTACCCATTGTTGTAATAATACACTCTTTACCAATAACAACTACAGTCACTATCCATTGTTGTAATAATACACCATTTACCAAAAACAACTACAGTCACTACCCATTGTTGTAATAATACACTATTTACCAATAACAACTACAGTCACTACCCATTGTTGTAATAACACACTCTTTACCAATAACAACTACAGTCACTATCCATTGTCGTAATAATACACCATTTACCAATAACAACTACAGTCACTACCCATTGATGTGTAATAATACACTATTTACCAAAACAACTGGAGTCACTATCCATTGATGTAATAATACACTATTTACCAAAAACAACTATAGTCACTATCCATTGATGTAATAATACACTATTTACCAAAAACAACTGGAGTCACTATCCATTGATGTAATAATACACTATTTACCAATAACAACTACAGTCACTACCCATTGTTGTAATAACACACTCTTTACCAATAACAACTACAGTCACTATCCATTGTCGTAATAATACACCATTTACCAATAACAACTACAGTCACTACCCATTGATGTAATAATACACTATTTACCAAAAACAACTACAGTCACTACCCATTGATGTAATAATACACTATTTACCAAAAACAACTATAGTCACTATCCATTGTTGTAATAATACACCATTTACCAAAAACAACTACAGTCACTACCCATTGTTGTAATAACACACTCTTTACCAATAACAACTACAGTCACTATCCATTGTCGTAATAATACACCATTTACCAAAAACAACTAGAGTCACTATCCATTATTGTAATAATACACCATTTACCAAAAACAACTACAGTCACTACCCATTGTTGTAATAATACACCATTTACCAAAAACAACTACAGTCACTATCCATTGTTGTAATAATACACCATTTACCAAAAACAACTACAGTCACTATCCATTGTTGTAATAATACACTATTTACCAATAACAACTACAGTCACTATCCATTGTTGTAATAATACACTATTTACCAAAACAACTAGAGTCATTCCACAATGTTGTAATAATACACTCTTTACCAATAACAACTACAGTCACTACCCATTGTTGTAATAATACACTATTTACCAATAACAACTACAGTAACTATCCATTGTTGTAATAATACACTATTTACCAAAAACAACTACAGTAACTATCCATTGTTGTAATAATACACTATTTACCACAAACAACTACAGTCACTATCCATTGTTGTAATAATACACCATTTACCAAAAACAACTACAGTCACTACCCATTGTTGTAATAATACATTATTTACTAATAACAACTACAGTCACTATCCATTGTTGTAATAATACACTATTTACCAAAAACAACTACAGTCACTACACATTGTTGTAATAATACACTATTTACCAATAACAACTACAGTCACTATCCATTGTTGTAATAATACACCATTTACCAAAACAACTACAGTAACTATCCATTGTTGTAATAATACACCATTTACCAAAAACAACTACAGTCACTACCCATTGTTGTAATAATACACTATTTACCAAAAACAACTAGAGTCATTCCACAATGTTGTAATAATACACTCTTTACCAATAACAACTACAGTCACTACCCATTGTTGTAATAATACACTATTTACCAATAACAACTACAGTAACTATCCATTGTTGTAATAATACACTATTTACCAAAAACAACTACAGTAACTATCCATTGTTGTAATAATACACTATTTACCACAAACAACTACAGTCACTATCCATTGTTGTAATAATACACCATTTACCAAAAACAACTACAGTCACTACCCATTGTTGTAATAATACATTATTTACTAATAACAACTACAGTCACTATCCATTGTTGTAATAATACACCATTTACCAAAAACAACTACAGTCACTACCCATTGTTGTAATAATACACTATTTACCAATAACAACTACAGTCACTACCCATTGTTGTAATAACACACTCTTTACCAATAACAACTACAGTCACTATCCATTGTCGTAATAATACACCATTTACCAATAACAACTACAGTCACTACCCATTGATGTAATAATACACTATTTACCAAAAACAACTGGAGTCACTATCCATTGATGTAATAATACACTATTTACCAAAAACAACTATAGTCACTATCCATTGATGTAATAATACACTATTTACCAAAAACAACTGGAGTCACTATCCATTGATGTAATAATACACTATTTACCAATAACAACTACAGTCACTACCCATTGTTGTAATAACACACTCTTTACCAATAACAACTACAGTCACTATCCATTGTCGTAATAATACACCATTTACCAATAACAACTACAGTCACTACCCATTGATGTAATAATACACTATTTACCAAAAACAACTACAGTCACTACCCATTGATGTAATAATACACTATTTACCAAAAACAACTATAGTCACTATCCATTGTTGTAATAATACACCATTTACCAAAAACAACTACAGTCACTACCCATTGTTGTAATAACACACTCTTTACCAATAACAACTACAGTCACTATCCATTGTCGTAATAATACACCATTTACCAAAAACAACTAGAGTCACTATCCATTATTGTAATAATACACCATTTACCAAAAACAACTACAGTCACTACCCATTGTTGTAATAATACACCATTTACCAAAAACAACTACAGTCACTATCCATTGTTGTAATAATACACCATTTACCAAAAACAACTACAGTCACTATCCATTGTTGTAATAATACACTATTTACCAATAACAACTACAGTCACTATCCATTGTTGTAATAATACACTATTTACCAAAAACAACTAGAGTCATTCCACAATGTTGTAATAATACACTCTTTACCAATAACAACTACAGTCACAACCCATTGTTGTAATAATACACTATTTACCAATAACAACTACAGTAACTATCCATTGTTGTAATAATACACTATTTACCAAAAACAACTACAGTAACTATCCATTGTTGTAATAATACACTATTTACCACAAACAACTACAGTCACTATCCATTGTTGTAATAATACACCATTTACCAAAAACAACTACAGTCACTACCCATTGTTGTAATAATACATTATTTACTAATAAGAACTACAGTCACTATCCATTGTTGTAATAATACACTATTTACCAAAAACAACTACAGTCACTACCCATTGTTGTAATAATACACTATTTACCAATAACAACTACAGTCACTATCCATTGTTGTAATAATACACCATTTACCAAAAACAACTACAGTAACTATCCATTGTTGTAATAATACACCATTTACCAAAAACAACTACAGTCACTACCCATTGTTGTAATAATACACTATTTACCAAAAACAACTAGAGTCATTCCACAATGTTGTAATAATACACTCTTTACCAATAACAACTACAGTCACTACCCATTGTTGTAATAATACACTATTTACCAATAACAACTACAGTAACTATCCATTGTTGTAATAATACACTATTTACCAAAAACAACTACAGTAACTATCCATTGTTGTAATAATACACTATTTACCACAAACAACTACAGTCACTATCCATTGTTGTAATAATACACCATTTACCAAAAACAACTACAGTCACTACCCATTGTTGTAATAATACATTATTTACTAATAACAACTACAGTCACTATCCATTGTTGTAATAATACACTATTTACCAAAAACAACTACAGTCACTACCCATTGTTGTAATAATACACTATTTACCAATAACAACTACAGTCACTATCCATTGTTGTAATAATACACCATTTACCAAAAACAACTATAATCACTATCCATTGTTGTAATAATACACCATTTACCAAAAACAACTACAGTCACTACCCATTGTTGTAATAACACACTCTTTACCAATAACAACTACAGTCACTACCCATTGTTGTAATAACACACTCTTTACCAATAACAACTACAGTCACTATCCATTGTCGTAATAATACACCATTTACCAAAAACAACTAGAGTCACTATCCATTGTTGTAATAATACACCATTTACCAAAAATAACTACAGTCACTACCCATTGTTGTAATAATACACTATTTACCAATAACAACTACAGTCACTATCCATTGTTGTAATAATACACCATTTACCAAAAACAGCTACAGTCACTATCCATTGTTGTAATAATACACTATTTACCAATAACAACTACAGTCACTATCCATTGTTGTAATAATACACTATTTACCAAAAACAACTAGAGTCATTCCACAATGTTGTAATAATACACTCTTTACCAATAACAACTACAGTCACTACCCATTGTTGTAATAATACACTATTTACCAATAACAACTACAGTAACTATCCATTGTTGTAATAATACACTATTTACCAAAAACAACTACAGTAACTATCCATTGTTGTAATAATACACTATTTACCACAAACAACTACAGTCACTATCCATTGTTGTAATAATACACCATTTACCAAAAACAACTACAGTCACTACCCATTGTTGTAATAATACATTATTTACTAATAACAACTACAGTCACTATCCATTGTTGTAATAATACACTATTTACCAAAAACAACTACAGTCACTACCCATTGTTGTAATAATACACTATTTACCAATAACAACTACAGTCACTATCCATTGTTGTAATAATACACCATTTACCAAAAACAACTACAGTAACTATCCATTGTTGTAATAATACACCATTTACCAAAAACAACTACAGTCACTACCCATTGTTGTACTAATACACTATTTACCAATAACAACTATAGTCACTATCCATTGTTGTAATAATACACCATTTACCAAAAACAACTACAGTCACTACCCATTGTTGTAATAACACACTCTTTACCAATAACAACTACAGTCACTATCCATTGTTGTAATAATACACCATTTACCAAAAACAACTACAGTCACTATCCATTGTTGTAATAATACACTATTTACCAATAACAACTACAGTCACTATCCATTGTTGTAATAACACACTATTTACCAAAAACAACTAGAGTCATTCCACAATGTTGTAATAATACACTCTTTACCAATAACAACTACAGTCACTACCCATTGTTGTAATAATACACTATTTACCAATAACAACTACAGTAACTATCCATTGTTGTAATAATACACTATTTACCAAAAACAACTACAGTAACTATCCATTGTTGTAATAATACACCATTTACCAAAAACAACTACAGTAACTATCCATTGTTGTAATAATACACCATTTACCAAAAACAACTACAGTCACTACCCATTGTTGTACTAATACACTATTTACCAATAACAACTATAGTCACTATCCATTATTGTAATAATACACCATTTACCAAAAACAACTACAGTCACTACCCATTGTTGTAATAATACACTCTTTACCAATAACAACTACAGTCACTACCCATTGTTGTAATAATACACCATTTACCAAAAACAACTACAGTCACTATCCATTGTTGTAATAATACACTATTTACCAATAACAACTACAGTCACTATCCATTGTTGTAATAACACACTATTTACCAAAAACAACTAGAGTCATTCCACAATGTTGTAATAATACACTCTTTACCAATAACAACTACAGTCACTACCCATTGTTGTAATAATACACTATTTACCAAAAACAACTACAGTAACTATCCATTGTTGTAATAATACACTATTTACCACAAACAACTACAGTCACTATCCATTGTTGTAATAATACACCATTTACCAAAAACAACTACAGTCACTACCCATTGTTGTAATAATACATTATTTACTAATAACAACTACAGTCACTATCCATTGTTGTAATAATACACTATTTACCAAAACAACTACAGTCACTACCCATTGTTGTAATAATACACTATTTACCAATAACAACTACAGTCACTATCCATTGTTGTAATAATACACCATTTACCAAAAACAACTACAGTAACTATCCATTGTTGTAATAATACATTATTTACTAATAACAACTACAGTCACTATCCATTGTTGTAATAATACACTATTTACCAAAAACAACTACAGTCACTACCCATTGTTGTAATAATACACTATTTACCAATAACAACTACAGTCACTATCCATTGTTGTAATAATACACCATTTACCAAAAAACAACTACAGTAACTATCCATTGTTGTAATAATACACCATTTACCAAAAACAACTACAGTCACTACCCATTGTTGTAATAATACACTATTTACCAATAACAACTATAGTCACTATCCATTGTTGTAATAATACACCATTTACCAAAAACAACTACAGTCACTACCCATTGTTGTAATAACACACTCTTTACCAATAACAACTACAGTCACTATCCATTGTCGTAATAATACACCATTTACCAAAAACAACTAGAGTCACTATCCATTATTGTAATAATACACCATTTACCAAAAACAACTACAGTCACTACCCATTGTTGTAATAATACACTATTTACCAATAACAACTACAGTCACTATCCATTGTTGTAATAATACACCATTTACCAAAAACAACTACAGTCACTATCCATTGTTGTAATAATACACTATTTACCAATAACAACTACAGTCACTATCCATTGTTGTAATAATACACTATTTACCAAAAACAACTAGAGTCATTCCACAATGTTGTAATAATACACTCTTTACCAATAACAACTACAGTCACTACCCATTGTTGTAATAATACACTATTTACCAATAACAACTACAGTAACTATCCATTGTTGTAATAATACACTATTTACCAAAAACAACTACAGTAACTATCCATTGTTGTAATAATACACTATTTACCACAAACAACTACAGTCACTATCCATTGTTGTAATAATACACCATTTACCAAAAACAACTACAGTCACTATCCATTGTTGTAATAATACATTATTTACTAATAACAACTACAGTCACTATCCATTGTTGTAATAATACACTATTTACCAAAAACAACTACAGTCACTACCCATTGTTGTAATAATACACTATTTACCAATAACAACTACAGTCACTATCCATTGTTGTAATAATACACCATTTACCAAAAACAACTACAGTAACTATCCATTGTTGTAATAATACACCATTTACCAAAAACAACTACAGTCACTACCCATTGTTGTAATAATACACTATTTACCAATAACAACTATAGTCACTATCCATTGTTGTAATAATACACCATTTACCAAAAACAACTACAGTCACTACCCATTGTTGTAATAACACACTCTTTACCAATAACAACTACAGTCACTATCCATTGTCGTAATAATACACCATTTACCAAAAACAACTAGAGTCACTATCCATTATTGTAATAATACACCATTTACCAAAAACAACTACAGTCACTACCCATTGTTGTAATAATACACTCTTTACCAATAACAACTACAGTCACTATCCATTGTTGTAATAATACACCATTTACCAAAAACAACTACAGTCACTATCCATTGTTGTAATAATACACTATTTACCAATAACAACTACAGTCACTATCCATTGTTGTAATAATACACTATTTACCAAAAACAACTAGAGTCATTCCACAATGTTGTAATAATACACTCTTTACCAATAACAACTACAGTCACTACCCATTGTTGTAATAATACACTATTTACCAATAACAACTACAGTAACTATCCATTATTGTAATAATACACTATTTACCAAAAACAACTACAGTAACTATCCATTGTTGTAATAATACACTATTTACCACAAACAACTACAGTCACTATCCATTGTTGTAATAATACACCATTTACCAAAAACAACTACAGTCACTACCCATTGTTGTAATAATACATTATTTACTAATAACAACTACAGTCACTATCCATTGTTGTAATAATACACTATTTACCAAAAACAACTACAGTCACTACCCATTGTTGTAATAATACACTATTTACCAATAACAACTACAGTCACTATCCATTGTTGTAATAATACACCATTTACCAAAAACAACTACAGTCACTATCCATTGTTGTAATAATACACCATTTACCAAAAACAACTACAGTCACTACCCATTGTTGTAATAATACACTATTTACCAATAACAACTACAGTCACTACCCATTGTTGTAATAATACACTATTTACCAAAAACAACTACAGTCACTACCCAATGTTGTAATAATACACTATTTACCAATAACAACTACAGTCACTATCCATTGTTGTAATAATACACCATTTACCAAAAACAACTACAGTCACTATCCATTGTTGTAATAATACACTATTTACCGAAAACAACTAGAGTCACTACCCAATGTTGTAATAATACACTATTTACCAATAACAACTACAGTCACTATCCATTGTTGTAATAATACACCATTTACCAAAAACAACTACAGTCACTACCCATTGTTGTAATAATATACTATTTACCAAAAACAACTACAGTAACTATCCATTGTCGTAATAATACACCATTTACCAAAAACAACTACAGTCATTACCCATTGTTGTAATAATACACTATTTACCAAAAACAACTACAGTCACTACCCAATGTTGTAATAATACACTATTTACCAATAACAACTACAGTCACTATCCATTGTTGTAATAATACACTATTTACCAAAAACAACTACAGTCACTATCCATTGTTGTAATAATACACTATTTACCAAAAACAACTACAGTCACTACCCAATGTTGTAATAATACACAATTTACCAATAACAACTACAGTCACTATCCATTGTTGTAATAATACACCATTTACTAAAAACAACTACAGTCACTATCCATTGATGTAATAATACACCATTTACCAATAACAACTACAGTCACTACCCATTGTTGTAATAATACATTATTTACTAATAACAACTACAGTCACTATCCATTGTTGTAATAATACACTATTTACTAAAAACAACTACAGTCACTACCCATTGTTGTAATAATACACTATTTACCAATAACAACTACAGTCACTATCCATTGATGTAATAATACACTATTTCCCAAAAGCAACTGCAGTCTCTGTTCAGTATTCTAATAATACACTATTCATCAAGTATAGAGGTTCTGTAGAATGTTTATTTAATGACTCTAGCTAAACACCTTCTGGAGTACATAACTGTCATAACCTAATGTTATAGACATGCTAGTTGTTCCTGGGTTATCATCTGTAATATAGAACTTATATCTCATGGAATCCAACTCTCGTCACTATATGAAGTCCTTCGCTCTTGGAATCTAACTTTAATGACGTAAATAGTTGTTTATGATCACTGTTTAAGGCCCTTAACACTCGGAATCTAACCCTAGTGATGCTGTGAATAACTTTTTTTTCTCTCCGCCATTTTAAGTAAATATTTCCTGGAAACTATAGATGATTACGAGTGTTTTCCAGTTGGCCGGATAAGAAGAATTATTTGAATACTGTCTAACTGTTTGTGCACTAATTATATGTTTGTTTGTGATGTTGAATCTAAGTTTTGTGTTTTCTGTTATTAATAACCCAGGTTTAACTAGACCAATTAAACACGTACCGACTCTTACTTGGTACAAGATCTCGTTTCAAGACACAAAATGTCCGTTACTCCAGTAGTCTCACAGTGACGGATGAAATGTTCCCTTAATTATAATACTAAGCTCTTTGATATCCTGGTCGTTTCTCTGATGATTAATAAATGAAAGGTATTTTCACATTTTAAAATTTATGTAGTGGCTCGTTCGGCCCGGCATGGCCAAGCGTGTTAAGGCGTGCGACCTCGTAACCTGAGGGTCGCGGGTTCGCACCCCCGTCGCGCCAAACATGCTCGCCCTTTCAGCCGTGGGGGCGTTATACTGTTACAGTCAATCCCACTATTTGCTGGTAAAAGAGTAGCCCAAGAGTTGGCGGTGGGTGGTGATGACTAGCTGCCTTCCCTCTAGTGTTACGCTGCTAAATTAGGGACGGCTAGCACAGATGGCCCTCGAGTAGCTTTGTGCGAAATTCAAAAACAAACAAACAGTGGCTCGTTGTTCGTTGTTGTTTGTAGCAATCCGTAGGAACGATAAGTAGCTACTTTTATAAAATATGTAAACATGATTTTGTGACGAATAACAAGTTTCTCCTTTTCTACTGTTTTGTTACTGAGTGAAATAGTGAAAGAGACACGCTATGAAAAGACACCAAGACATGTAAACATATAGATTTGAAATACTGAAATACGCACAAAATGTATCGAAAGAGCCGACACGACGGTTCTCTATATGATCTGACCCAATGGTTTTTTAATCTGCCTGTATAGTTCTCGACGAGACTTGACCCGATGGTTCTCAACAAAACCTGCAAGTGTAGTTCTCGATAATATCTGACCCGATGGTTCTTAAGGAGACCTGAGAGTACGGTTCTCTATCTAGCGTAAAGTAAGTAAAATACATCCATGCTGGTTGTCACCAGACATTCCTTGGTTCTCATTTGAGTTGAGGGCTTTAATAGCGTGTTTATAACTTGAACTTACAGCCTGAAAAATCGAACTCCGTGATGTAGTCGGTAAATCATTGATTCCTCAAAAAGCTCCGAGAGGCGAACTGGAACTGTCCACACGTGACATTTAATATTGTTTTAGTTTGACTAAGGACACTTGAACCATGTAAATAAAGAACATTACGAAAAATATATTTCATTGTAAATTAACTACGATGGTATGATGTAGATGAGTTACACTAGGAAACTAGATGTAACCAGTGGTATGTTGTGGATGAGTTACACTAGGAAACTAGATGTAACCAGTGGTATGATGTGGATGAGTTACATTAGGAAACTAGATGTAACCAGTGGTATGTTGTGGATGAGTTACATTATGAAACTAGATGTAATCAGTGGCATGTTGTGGATGAGTTACATTAGGAAACTAGATGTAACCAGTGGTATGTTGTGGATGAGTTACATTAGGAAACTAGATGTAACTAGTGGTATGTTGTGGATGAGTTAAACTAGGAAACTAGATGTAACCAGTGGTATGTTGTGGATGAGTTACATTAGGAAACTAGATGTAACCAGTGGTATGTTGTGGATGAGTTACATTAGGAAACTAGATGTAACCAGTGGTATGTTGTGGATGAGTTACATTAGGAAACCAGATGTAACCAGTGGTATGTTGTGGATGAGTTACACTAGGAAACTAGATGTAACCAGTGGTATGTTGTGGATGAGTTACATTAAGAAACTAGATGTAACTAGTGGTATGTTGTGGATGAATTACACCAGGAAACCAGATGTAACCAATGGTATGATGTGGATGAGTTACATTAGGAAACTAGATGTAACCAGTGGTATGATGTGGATGAGTTACACTAGGAAACCAGATGTTACCAATGGTATGATGTGGATGAGTTACATTAGGAAACTAGATGTAACTAGTGGTATGTTGTGGATGAGTTACATTAGGAAACTAGATGTAACCAGTGGTATGATGTGGATGAGTTACACTAGGAAACCAGATGTTACCAATGGTATGATCTGGATGAGTTACATTAGGAAACTAGATGTAACTAGTGGTATGTTGTGGATGAGTTACATTAGGAAACCAGATGTAACCAGTGGTATGTTGTGGATGAGTTACACTAGGAAACTAGATGTTACCAGTGGTATGTTGTGGATGAATTACATTAGGAAACTAGATGTAACCAGTGGTATGTTGTGGATGAGTTACACTAGGAAACCAGATGTAACTAGTGGTATGATGTGGATGAGTTACATTAGGAAACTAGATGTAACCAGTGGTATGATGTGGATGAGTTACACTAGGAAACTAGATGTAACCAGTGGTATGTTGTGGATGAGTTACATTAGGAAACCAGATGTAACCAGTGGTATGTTGTGGATGAGTTACACTAGGAAACCAGATGTTACCAATGGTATGATGTGGATGAGTTACATTAGGAAACTAGATGTAACCAGTGGTATGTTGTGGATGAGTTACATTAGGAAACCAGATGTAACCAGTGGTATGTTGTGGATGAGTTACACTAGGAAACTAGATGTTACCAGTGGTATGATGTGGATGAGTTACATTAGGAAACTAGATGTAACCAGTGGTATGATGTGGATGAGTTACACTAGGAAACTAGATGTTACCAGTGGTATGATGTGGATGAGTTACATTAGGAAACCAGATGTAACCAGTGGTATGATGTGGATGAGTTACATTAGGAAACTAGATGTAACCAGTGGTATGATGTGGATGAATTACACCAGGAAACCAGATGTAACCAATGGTATGATGTGGATGAGTTACATTAGAAAACTAGATGTAACTAGTGGTATGTTGTGGATGAGTTACATTAGGAAACCAGATGTAACCAGTGGTATGTTGTGGATGAGTTACACTAGGAAACTAGATGTTACCAGTGGTATGTTGTGGATGAATTACATTAGGAAACTAGATGTAACCAGTGGTATGTTGTGGATGAGTTACACTAGGAAACCAGATGTAACTAGTGGTATGATGTGGATGAGTTACATTAGGAAACTAGATGTAACCAGTGGTATGATGTGGATGAGTTACACTAGGAAACTAGATGTAACCAGTGGTATGTTGTGGATGAGTTACATTAGGAAACCAGATGTAACCAGTGGTATGTTGTGGATGAGTTACACTAGGAAACCAGATGTTACCAATGGTATGATGTGGATGAGTTACATTAGGAAACTAGATGTAACCAGTGGTATGTTGTGGATGAGTTACATTAGGAAACCAGATGTAACCAGTGGTATGTTGTGGATGAGTTACACTAGGAAACTAGATGTTACCAGTGGTATGATGTGGATGAGTTACATTAGGAAACTAGATGTAACCAGTGGTATGATGTGGATGAGTTACACTAGGAAACTAGATGTAACCAGTGGTATGTTGTGGATGAGTTACACTAGGAAACTAGATGTAACCAGTGGTATGATGTGGATGAGTTACATTAGGAAACCAGATGTAACCAGTGGTATGATGTGGATGAGTTACATTAGGAAACTAGATGTAACCAGTGGTATGATGTGGATGAATTACACCAGGAAACCAGATGTAACCAATGGTATGATGTGGATGAGTTACATTAGGAAACCAGATGTAACCAGTGGTATGATGTGGATGAGTTACATTAGGAAACTAGATGTAACCAGTGGTATGTTGTGGATGAGTTACATTAGGAAACTAGATGTAACCAGTGGTATGTTGTGGATGAGTTACATTAGGAAACTAGATGTAACCAGTGGTATGTTGTGGATGAGTTACACCAGGAAACCAGATGTAACCAATGGTATGATGTGGATGAGTTACATTAGGAAACCTAGATGTAACCAGTGGTATGTTGTGGATGAGTTAAACTAGGAAACTAGATGTAAGCAGTGGGATGTTGTGGATGAGTTACATTAGGAAACCAGATGTAACCAGTGGTATGTTGTGGATGAGTTACATTAGGAAACTAGATGTTACCAGTGGTATGTTGTGGATGAGTTACATTAGGAAACTAGATGTAACCAGTGGTATGATGTGGATGAGTTACATTAGGAAACCAGATGTAACCAGTGGTATGTTGTGGATGAGTTACATTAGGAAACTAGATGTAACCAGTGGTATGATGTGGATGAGTTACACTAGGAAACCAGATGTAACCAGTGGTATGATGTGGATGAGTTACATTAGGAAACTAGATGTAACCAGTGGTATGTTGTGGATGAGTTACATTAGGAAACTAGATGTAACCAGTGGTATGATGTGGATGAGTTACATTAGGAAACTAGATGTAACCAGTGGTATGTTGTGGATGAGTTACATTAGGAAACTAGATGTAACCAATGGTATGATGTGGATGAGTTACATTAGGAAACTAGATGTAACCAGTGGTATGTTGTGGATGAGTTACATTAGGAAACTAGATGTAACCAGTGGTATGTTGTGGATGAGTTACATTAGGAAACCAGATGTAACCAGTGGTATGATGTGGATGAGTTACATTAGGAAACTAGATGTAACCAGTGGTATGTTGTGGATGAGTTACATTAGGAAACTAGATGTAACCAGTGGTATGATGTGGATGAGTTACATTAGGAAACTAGATGTAACCAGTGGTATGATGTGGATGAGTTACATTAGGAAACTAGATGTAACCAGTGGTATGTTGTGGATGAGTTACACTAGGAAACTAGATGTTACCAGTGGTATGATGTGGATGAGTTACATTAGGAAACTAGATGTAACCAGTGGTATGATGTGGATGAGTTACACTAGGAAACTAGATGTAACCAGTGGTATGTTGTGGATGAGTTACACTAGGAAACTAGATGTTACCAGTGGTATGATGTGGATGAGTTACATTAGGAAACCAGATGTAACCAGTGGTATGATGTGGATGAGTTACATTAGGAAACTAGATGTAACCAGTGGTATGATGTGGATGAATTACACCAGGAAACCAGATGTAACCAAGTGGTATGATGTGGATGAGTTACATTAGGAAACTAGATGTAACCAGTGGTATGTTGTGGATGAGTTACATTAGGAAACCAGATGTAACCAGTGGTATGTTGTGGATGAGTTACACTAGGAAACTAGATGTTACCAGTGGTATGTTGTGGATGAATTACATTAGGAAACTAGATGTAACCAGTGGTATGTTGTGGATGAGTTACACTAGGAAACCAGATGCAACTAGTGGTATGATGTGGATGAGTTACATTAGGAAACTAGATGTAACCAGTGGTATGATGTGGATGAGTTACACTAGGAAACTAGATGTAACCAGTGGTATGTTGTGGATGAGTTACATTAGGAAACCAGATGTAACCAGTGGTATGTTGTGGATGAGTTACACTAGGAAACCAGATGTTACCAATGGTATGATGTGGATGAGTTACATTAGGAAACTAGATGTAACCAGTGGTATGTTGTGGATGAGTTACATTAGGAAACCAGATGTAACCAGTGGTATGTTGTGGATGAGTTACACTAGGAAACTAGATGTTACCAGTGGTATGATGTGGATGAGTTACATTAGGAAACTAGATGTAACCAGTGGTATGATGTGGATGAGTTACACTAGGAAACTAGATGTAACCAGTGGTATGTTGTGGATGAGTTACACTAGGAAACTAGATGTTACCAGTGGTATGATGTGGATGAGTTACATTAGGAAACCAGATGTAACCAGTGGTATGATGTGGATGAGTTACATTAGGAAACTAGATGTAACCAGTGGTATGATGTGGATGAATTACACCAGGAAACCAGATGTAACCAATGGTATGATGTGGATGAGTTACATTAGAAAACTAGATGTAACTAGTGGTATGTTGTGGATGAGTTACATTAGGAAACTAGATGTAACCAGTGGTATGTTGTGGATGAGTTACATTAGGAAACTAGATGTAACCAGTGGTATGTTGTGGATGAATTACACCAGGAAACCAGATGTAACCAATGGTATGATGTGGATGAGTTACATTAGGAAACTAGATGTAACCAGTGGTATGATGTGGATGAGTTACATTAGGAAACTAGATGTAACCAGTGGTATGTTGTGGATGAGTTACATTAGGAAACTAGATGTAACCAATGGTATGATGTGGATGAGTTACATTAGGAAACTAGATGTAACCAGTGGTATGTTGTGGATGAGTTACATTAGGAAACTAGATGTAACCAGTGGTATGATGTGGATGAGTTACATTAGGAAACTAGATGTAACCAGTGGTATGTTGTGGATGAGTTACATTAGGAAACTAGATGTAACCAGTGGTATGATGTGGATGAGTTACATTAGGAAACTAGATGTAACCAGTGGTATGTTGTGGATGAGTTACATTAGGAAACTAGATGTAACCAGTGGTATGTTGTGGATGAGTTACATTAGGAAACTAGATGTAACTAGTGGTATGTTGTGGATGAGTTACACTAGGAAACCAGATGTTACCAATGGTATGATGTGGATGAGTTACATTAGGAAACTAGATGTAACTAGTGGTATGTTGTGGATGAGTTAAACTAGGAAACTAGATGTAACCAGTGGTATGTTGTGGATGAGTTACATTAGGAAACCAGATGTAACCAGTGGTATGTTGTGGATGAGTTACATTAGGAAACTAGATGTTACCAGTGGTATGTTGTGGATGAGTTACATTAGGAAACTAGATGTAACCAGTGGTATGATGTGGATGAGTTACATTAGGAAACTAGATGTTACCAGTGGTATGTTGTGGATGAGTTACATTAGGAAACTAGATGTAACCAGTGGTATGATGTGGATGAGTTACACTAAGAAACTAGATGTAACCAATGGTATGATGTGGATGAGTTACATTAGGAAACTAGATGTTAACCAGTGGTATGTTGTGGATGAGTTACATTAGGAAACTAGATGTAACCAATGGTATGATGTGGATGAGTTACATTAGGAAACCTAGATGTAACCAGTGGTATGTTGTGGATGAGTTACATTAGGAAACCAGATGTAACCAGTGGTATGTTGTGGATGAGTTACATTAGGAAACCAGATGTAACCAGTGGTATGTTGTGGATGAATTACACCAGGAAACCAGATGTAACCAGTGGTATGATGTGGATGAGTTACATTAGGAAACTAGATGTAACCAGTGGTATGATGTGGATGAGTTACATTAGGAAACTAGATGTAACCAGTGGTATGTTGTGGATGAGTTACATTAGGAAACTAGATGTAACCAGTGGTATGATGTGGATGAGTTACATTAGAAACTAGATGTTACCAGTGGTATGTTGTGGATGAGTTACATTAGGAAACTAGATGTAACCAATGGTATGATGTGGATGAGTTACATTAGGAAACTAGATGTTACCAGTGGTATGTTGTGGATGAGTTACATTAGGAAACTAGATGTAACCAGTGGTATGATGTGGATGAGTTACACTAAGAAACTAGATGTAACCAATGGTATGATGTGGATGAGTTACATTAGGAAACTAGATGTAACCAGTGGTATGTTGTGGATGAGTTACATTAGGAAACTAGATGTAACCAGTGGTATGATGTGGATGAGTTACATTAGGAAACTAGATGTAACCAGTGGTATGTTGTGGATGAGTTACATTAGGAAACCAGATGTAACCAGTGGTATGTTGTGGATGAGTTACATTAGCAAACTAGATGTAACCAGTGGTATGTTGTGGATGAATTACACCAGGAAACCAGATGTAACCAATGGTATGATGTGGATGAGTTACATTAGGAAACTAGATGTAACCAGTGGTATGATGTGGATGAGTTACATTAGGAAACTAGATGTAACCAGTGGTATGTTGTGGATGAGTTACATTAGGAAACTAGATGTAACCAGTGGTATGATGTGGATGAGTTACATTAGGAAACCAGATGTAACCAGTGGTATGTTGTGGATGAGTTACATTAGGAAACTAGATGTAACCAGTGGTATGATGTGGATGAGTTACATTAGGAAACTAGATGTAACCAGTGGTATGTTGTGGATGAGTTACATTAGGAAACTAGATGTAACCAGTGGTATGATGTGGATGAGTTACATTAGGAAACTAGATGTAACCAGTGGTATGTTGTGGATGAGTTACATTAGGAAACTAGATGTAACCAGTGGTATGTTGTGGATGAGTTACATTAGGAAACTAGATGTAACCAGTGGTATGTTGTGGATGAGTTACACTAGGAAACCAGATGTAACCAATGGTATGATGTGGATGAGTTACATTAGGAAACCAGATGTAACCAGTGGTATGTTGTGGATGAGTTAAACTAGGAAACTAGATGTAACCAGTGGTATGTTGTGGATGAGTTACATTAGGAAACCAGATGTAACCAGTGGTATGTTGTGGATGAGTTACATTAGGAAACTAGATGTTACCAGTGGTATGTTGTGGATGAGTTACATTAGGAAACTAGATGTAACCAATGGTATGATGTGGATGAGTTACATTAGGAAACTAGATGTAACCAGTGGTATGTTGTGGATGAGTTACATTAGGAAACTAGATGTAACCAGTGGTATGATGTGGATGAGTTACACTAGGAAACTAGATGTAACCAATGGTATGATGTGGATGAGTTACATTAGGAAACTAGATGTTACCAGTGGTATGTTGTGGATGAGTTACATTAGGAAACTAGATGTAACCAATGGTATGATGTGGATGAGTTACATTAGGAAACTAGATGTAACCAGTGGTATGTTGTGGATGAGTTACATTAGGAAACCAGATGTAACCAGTGGTATGTTGTGGATGAGTTACACTAGGAAACCAGATGTTACCAATGGTATGATGTGGATGAGTTACATTAGGAAACTAGATGTAACCAGTGGTATGTTGTGGATGAGTTACATTAGGAAACCAGATGTAACCAGTGGTATGTTGTGGATGAGTTACATTAGGAAACTAGATGTTACCAGTGGTATGATGTGGATGAGTTACATTAGGAAACTAGATGTAACCAGTGGTATGATGTGGATGAGTTACACTAGGAAACTAGATGTAACCAGTGGTATGTTGTGGATGAGTTACACTAGGAAACTAGATGTAACCAGTGGTATGATGTGGATGAGTTACATTAGGAAACCAGATGTAACCAGTGGAATGATGTGGATGAGTTACATTAGGAAACTAGATGTAACCAGTGGTATGATGTGGATGAATTACACCAGGAAACCAGATGTAACCAATGGTATGATGTGGATGAGTTACATTAGGAAACTAGATGTAACTAGTGGTATGTTGTGGATGAGTTACATTAGGAAACTAGATGTAACCAGTGGTATGTTGTGGATGAGTTACATTAGGAAACTAGATGTAACCAGTGGTATGTTGTGGATGAATTACACCAGGAAACCAGATGTAACCAATGGTATGATGTGGATGAGTTACATTAGGAAACTAGATGTAACCAGTGGTATGATGTGGATGAGTTACATTAGGAAACTAGATGTAACCAGTGGTATGTTGTGGATGAGTTACATTAGGAAACTAGATGTAACCAATGGTATGATGTGGATGAGTTACATTAGGAAACTAGATGTAACCAGTGGTATGTTGTGGATGAGTTACATTAGGAAACTAGATGTAACCAGTGGTATGTTGTGGATGAGTTACATTAGGAAACTAGATGTAACCAGTGGTATGTTGTGGATGAGTTACACTAGGAAACCAGATGTTACCAATGGTATGATGTGGATGAGTTACATTAGGAAACTAGATGTAACCAGTGGTATGTTGTGGATGAGTTAAACTAGGAAACTAGATGTAACCAGTGGTATGTTGTGGATGAGTTACATTAGGAAACCAGATGTAACCAGTGGTATGTTGTGGATGAGTTACATTAGGAAACTAGATGTAACCAATGGTATGATGTGGATGAGTTACATTAGGAAACTAGATGTTACAAGTGGTATGTTGTGGATGAGTTACATTAGGAAACTAGATGTAACCAATGGTATGATGTGGATGAGTTACATTAGGAAACTAGATGTTACCAGTGGTATGTTGTGGATGAGTTACATTAGGAAACTAGATGTAACCAGTGGTATGATGTGGATGAGTTACACTAGGAAACTAGATGTAACCAATGGTATGATGTGGATGAGTTACATTAGGAAACTAGATGTTACCAGTGGTATGTTGTGGATGAGTTACATTAGGAAACTAGATGTAACCAATGGTATGATGTGGATGAGTTACATTAGGAAACTAGATGTAACCAGTGGTATGTTGTGGATGAGTTACATTAGGAAACTAGATGTAACCAGTGGTATGATGTGGATGAGTTACATTAGGAAACTAGATGTAACCAGTGGTATGTTGTGGATGAGTTACATTAGGAAACTAGATGTAACCAGTGGTATGTTGTGGATGAGTTACATTAGGAAACTAGATGTAACCAGTGGTATGATGTGGATGAGTTACATTAGGAAACTAGATGTAACCAGTGGTATGTTGTGGATGAGTTACATTAGGAAACTAGATGTAACCAATGGTATGATGTGGATGAGTTACATTAGGAAACTAGATGTAACCAGTGGTATGATGTGGATGAGTTACATTAGGAAACTAGATGTAACCAGTGGTATGTTGTGGATGAGTTACATTAGGAAACTAGATGTAACCAGTGGTATGTTGTGGATGAGTTACATTAGGAAACCAGATGTAACCAGTGGTATGTTGTGGATGAGTTACATTAGGAAACTAGATGTAACCAGTGGTATTTTGTGGATGAGTTACATTAGGAAACTAGATGTAACCAGTGGTATGATGTGGATGAGTTACATTAGGAAACTAGATGTAACCAGTGGTATGTTGTGGATGAGTTACATTAGGAAACTAGATGTAACTAGTGGTATGATGTGGATGAGTTACATTAGGAAACTAGATGTAACCAGTGGTATGTCGTGGATGAGTTACATTAGGAAACTAGATGTAACCAGTGGCATGTTGTGGATGAGTTACATTAGGAAACTAGATGTAACCAGTGGTATGTTGTGGATGAGTTACATTAGGAAACTAGATGTAACCAGTGGTATGTTGTGGATGAGTTACACTAGGAAACCAGATGTTACCAATGGTATGATGTGGATGAGTTACATTAGGAAACTAGATGTAACTAGTGGTATGTTGTGGATGAGTTAAACTAGGAAACTAGATGTAACCAGTGGTATGTTGTGGATGAGTTACATTAGGAAACCAGATGTAACCAGTGGTATGTTGTGGATGAGTTACATTAGGAAACTAGATGTAACCAGTGGTATGTTGTGGATGAGTTACATTAGGAAACTAGATGTAACCAATGGTATGATGTGGATGAGTTACATTAGGAAACTAGATGTTACCAGTGGTATGTTGTGGATGAGTTACATTAGGAAACTAGATGTAACCAGTGGTATGATGTGGATGAGTTACACTAGGAAACTAGATGTAACCAATGGTATGATGTGGATGAGTTACATTAGGAAACTAGATGTTACCAGTGGTATGTTGTGGATGAGTTACATTAGGAAACTAGATGTAACCAATGGTAAGATGTGGATGAGTTACATTAGGAAACTAGATGTAACCAGTGGTATGTTGTGGATGAGTTACATTAGGAAACTAGATGTAACCAATGGTATGATGTGGATGAGTTACATTAGGAAACTAGATGTAACCAGTGGTATGTTGTGGATGAGTTACATTAGGAAACTAGATGTAACCAGTGGTATGTTGTGGATGAGTTACATTAGGAAACTAGATGTAACCAGTGGTATGATGTGGATGAGTTACATTAGGAAACTAGATGTAACCAGTGGTATGTTGTGGATGAGTTACATTAGGAAACTAGATGTAACCAATGGTATGATGTGGATGAATTACATTAGGACACTAGATGTAACCAGTGGTATGATGTGAATGAGTTACACTAGGAAACTAGATGTTACCAATGGTATGATGTGGATGAGTTACATTAGGAAACTAGATGTAACCAGTGGTATGTTGTGGATGAGTTACATTAGGAAACTAGATGTAACTAGTGGTATGATGTGGATGAGTTACATTAGGAAACTAGATGTAACCAGTGGTATGTTGTGGATGAGTTACATTAGGAAACTAGATGTAACCAGTGGCATGTTGTGGATGAGTTACATTAGGAAACTAGATGTAACCAGTGGTATGTTGTGGATGAGTTACATTAGGAAACTAGATGTAACCAGTGGTATGTTGTGGATGAGTTACACTAGGAAACCAGATGTTACCAATGGTATGATGTGGATGAGTTACATTAGGAAACTAGATGTAACTAGTGGTATGTTGTGGATGAGTTAAACTAGGAAACTAGATGTAACCAGTGGTATGATGTGGATGAGTTACATTAGGAAACCAGATGTAACCAGTGGTATGTTGTGGATGAGTTACATTAGGAAACTAGATGTTACCAGTGGTATGTTGTGGATGAGTTACATTAGGAAACTAGATGTAACCAATGGTATGATGTGGATGAGTTACATTAGGAAACTAGATGTTACCAGTGGTATGTTGTGGATGAGTTACATTAGGAAACTAGATGTAACCAGTGGTATGATGTGGATGAGTTACACTAGGAAACTAGATGTAACCAATGGTATGATGTGGATGAGTTACATTAGGAAACTAGATGTTACCAATGGTATGATGTGGATGAGTTACATTAGGAAACTAGATGTAACTAGTGGTATGTTGTGGATGAGTTAAACTAGGAAACTAGATGTAACCAGTGGTATGTTGTGGATGAGTTACATTAGGAAACCAGATGTAACCAGTGGTATGTTGTGGATGAGTTACATTAGGAAACTAGATGTAACCATTGGTATGATGTGGATGAGTTACATTAGGAATCTAGATGTAACTAGTGGCATGATATAAATGAGTTACATCATTAAATTAGAAGTACCAATAGTGTGAAATGGGTTCATACATAATGTGTGCAGATGAACGTCATTATGAAGGTAGAGACGTGTAGGAAATATCTTATGAAAAGTATTGAAATCAAAGTGTTAAAAACTGGTAAAAGTAAATTATCTCTCGTCCACCGTTCGTATTTAGGAATTTTTCCACAATTCATTTATTGGTGTGAACAACAAATCGTAATTAATTTTCCATTATGAAAAACATTATTCAATTGTTAATTTTTCTCGAGATAGTTATGTTATTTAAAGAGGGCGCTGTATTATAGAGATGAAAACACGGTATTCTGTTCATGAAGTCTTATTACTTAGTGGATATGTCTGTTTTATACACATAAACATGGATTTTCTACTAAATCAATGTGAGAAACGTGTGTGTGATTAGGTTTTTATCAGTATTTGACGTCAACATTTGTTTTAAATGCTAACAAATGAACAGATAATATATGTTTATGAAAGACTCAAATGATTCCATAATGATTAGGAAAAAGTGTTAGTTTTTGTTCTCACTTTGCTCTGATGAATACAAGACAGAGAGAAACAGAACGTTTCCTGTTTTGTTTTTTTAATGGTCGCCCTATTTTAAAGTCTGCCCACACGTTCAACACGCTACAAGAACACATCTGTCATTTGTTACTGAACTCAGAGACAGCGGAGTTCCATGGTGTCATTACGTCGTGCTTGAGCTCAGAGTGTCCGAGTTACTTCAGGATTGAAATATGTGATGCACGAATAAATCGTGGGAAACTCTTGAATTCGTGAAACATTTTTCAGATATAGAGTTCAAAAAAGTAGCAATAAAAGAAAGGTCGTTTCGAATCAGAAACAGACTGAACAACTATGCGACGACCAATTCGGTGACATTTTGCAAACGAGCTATATATGGAAATATTCAGAGAAAACGACCAAAATATGCTGATAGGATGTAAATACACGACTCGGGAATCCGTGAAAGTTAAGACATTATCAACAACAGAGTGCATTCGCAGAGTCGTAGAATAATAATAAAAAAAGGATGCTGTTGGATGTGGGTCTTTTTATTCTGTATCCAAAACTGCATCCTTCAAAACCACGAGAGACCTAAAGGAGTCTCAAATGAAGGAAAAGTTTCTATGCTAAGGGATGAATTGCTTCAAATGTACACGAAAAATGTTTACTCTCTGTCCGGTGACAATTTTGTGAGCTGTTAGAAAATGATAAGTTAGTGGAGGTCTTCTGTTAAGAAGGAAAAATTCAAAATGGATTTTGATACCTGACTGATTTTTGACCTGTGCTCTGCACGTCACGGGTATCAAAACCCTTATTCTAGTGTTGTAAGTCTGCAGACATACACTGCGCCACTTGAGAGGGGAGGACGATTAGTTTCGTTTGTTTTTTAATTTCGCGCAAAGTTACTCGAGGGCTATATGCGCTAGCCGTTCCTAATTTAGCAGTGTAAGACTAGAGGGAAGGCAGCTAGTCATCACCACCCACCGTTAAAATGGTGAAAATTATAACCATTCATGTCAATTAGTGCTTCACGCTTTCAGTAAACCAAGTACTTAAAACCCAATATATGACGTTTGTCAGTGAAACAACCGAAGAGACAAAACCTGATATTTGACGTTTGTCAGTGAAACAACCGAAGAGATAGTACCCGGTATTTGACGTTTGTCAGTGAAACAACCGAAGAGAGAAAACCCGATATCTGGTGTTTGTCAATGAATCGACCGAAGGTTGTGTTGGAACTCCGAACGCAGTATTTACTAGCACGAGCTAACGTCATGGTGTAGAAACGTGATAGCATCAGTTGTTAAACACTCATTAATTCGTCAACAGAGGTTCTGACGTCACGCGCCAATTGGCTCACTGGTACCGGTGTTATCTTACGTAATCGTTGATCAAGGCCATCATTATTAAACAACTTGCTAAGAACCAGTATGTAACAAAGGTAGAATTCTTCAAGAAATATTGTCTGAATCTTGCTTGTTCTTATCTTCATATTTAAATATTACAACTTCTGAACGTGGCACTTGAGAGCGTGAATGTTGGACTCCTGTCATATGGACCACAGAAAGACGACTTGTGTTTCCGTTAGAGTACCATGACTAACTTCCGGTACACCACTGATAATAACATGGTGATTACAGATAAGTGAACACTAGCCCTTCTAGTATTTGTATTTATTTGATAAAAGTCGCTCTGCTTTCATAATTAGATTTTTCACAAATAGGAGAAACAAGAAACAAAATGCATGCGATAGAACTGTTTATCATAAACATCTGCATTTACTTGATGTGTAAGAATGGATAAGAAACAGAATTTCATTAACGAAACACTACATAAACACTTGTAACACGGGATTTCACTTGAAAACACTATATAAACACTGTCAAGATGGGATTTCACTTGAAAACACTACATAAACACTGTCAAGATGGGATTTCATCTGAAAACACTATATAAACACTGTCAAGATGGGATTTCACTTGAAAACACTATATAAACACTGTCAAGATAGGATTTCACTTGAAAACACGACATAAACACTGTCAAGATGGGATTTCACTTGAAAACACTACATAAACACTGTCAAGATGGGATTTCACTTGAAAACACTATATAAACACTGTCAAGATGGGATTTCACTTGAAAACAGTATATAAACACTGTCAAGATGGGATTTCACTTGAAAACACTATATAAACACTGTCAAGATGGGATTTCACTTGAAAACACTATATAAACACTGTCAAGATGGGATTTCACTTGAAAACACTATATAAACACTGTCAAGATGGGATTTCACTTGAAACACTATATAAACACTGTCAAGATGGGATTTCACTTGAAAACACTATATAAACACTGTCAAGATGGGATTTCACTTGAAAACAGTATATAAACACTGTCAAGATGGGATTTCACTTGAAAACAGTATATAAACACTGTCAAGATGGGATTTCACTTGAAAACACTATATAAACACTGTCAAGATGGGATTTCACTTGAAAACACTACATAAACACTGTCAAGATGGGATTTCACTTGAAAACACTATATAAACACTGTCAAGATGGGATTTCACTTGAAAACACGACATAAACACTGTCAAGATGGGATTTCACTTGAAAACACTACATAAACACTGTCAAGATGGGATTTCACTTGAAAACAGTATATAAACACTGTCAAGATGGGATTTCACTTGAAAACACTATATAAACACTGTCAAGATGGGATTTCACTTGAAAACAGTATATAAACACTGTCAAGATGGGATTTCACTTGAAAACACTATATAAACACTGTCAAGATGGGTTCACTTGAAAACACTATATAAACACTGTCAAGATGGGATTTCACTTGAAAACACTATATAAACACTGTCAAGATGGGATTTCACTTGAAAACACTATATAAACACTGTCAAGATGGGATTTCACTTGAAAACACTATATAAACACTGTCAAGATGGGATTTCACTTGAAAACACTATATAAACACTGTCAAGATGGGATTTCACTTGAAAACACTATATAAACACTGTCAAGATAGGATTTCACTTGAAAACACGACATAAACACTGTCAAGATGGGATTTCACTTGAAAACACTACATAAACACTGTCAAGATGGGATTTCACTTGAAAACACTATATAAACACTGTCAAGATGGGATTTCACTTGAAAACAGTATATAAACACTGTCAAGATGGGATTTCACTTGAAAACAGTATATAAACACTGTCAAGATGGGATTTCACTTGAAAACACTATATAAACACTGTCAAGATGGGATTTTACTTGAAAACACTATATAAACACTGTCAAGATGGGATTTCACTTGAAAACACTATATAAACACTGTCAAGATGGGATTTCACTTGAAAACAGTATATAAACACTGTCAAGATGGGATTTCACTTGAAAACACTATATAAACACTGTCAAGATGGGTTCACTTGAAACACTATATAAACACTGTCAAGATGGGTTCACTTGAAAACACTATATAAACACTGTCAAGATGGGATTTCACTTGAAAACACGACATAAACACTGTCAAGATGGGATTTCACTTGAAAACACTACATAAACACTGTCAAGATGGGATTTCACTTGAAAACACTACATAAACACTGTCAAGATGGGTTCACTTGAAAACACTACATAAACACTGTCAAGATGGGTTCACTTGAAAACACTACATAAACACTGTCAAGATGGGATTTCACTTGAAAACACTATATAAACACTGTCAAGATGGGATTTTACTTGAAAACACTATATAAACACTGTCAAGATGGGATTTCACTTGAAAACACTATATAAACACTGTCAAGATGGATTTCACTTGAAAACAGTATATAAACACTGTCAAGATGGGATTTCACTTGAAAACACTATATAAACACTGTCAAGATGGGATTTCACTTGAAAACACTATATAAACACTGTCAAGATGGGATTTCACTTGAAAACACTATATAAACACTGTCAAGATGGGATTTCACTTGAAAACACGACATAAACACTGTCAAGATGGGATTTCACTTGAAAACACTACATAAACACTGTCAAGATGGGATTTCACTTGAAAACACTACATAAACACTGTCAAGATGGGATTTCACTTGAAAACACTACATAAACACTGTCAAGATGGGTTTCACTTGAAAACACTACATAAACACTGTCAAGATGGGTTCACTTGAAAACACTACATAAACACTGTCAAGATGGGTTCCTTGAAAACACTACATAAACACTGTCAAGATGGGATTTCACTTGAAAACACTATATAAACACTGTCAAGATGGGATTTCACTTGAAAACACTATATAAACACTGTCAAGATGGGATTTCACTTGAAAACACTATATAAACACTGTCAAGATGGGATTTCACTTGAAAACAGTATATAAACACTGTCAAGATGGGATTTCACTTGAAAACACTATATAAACACTGTCAAGATGGGATTTCACTTGAAAACACTATATAAACACTGTCAAGATGGGATTTCACTTGAAAACACTATATAAACACTGTCAAGATGGGATTTCACTTGAAAACACGACATAAACACTGTCAAGATGGGATTTCACTTGAAAACACTACATAAACACTGTCAAGATGGGATTTCACTTGAAAACACTACATAAACACTGTCAAGATGGGATTTCACTTGAAAACACTACATAAACACTGTCAAGATGGGATTTCACTTGAAAACACTACATAAACACTGTCAAGATGGGATTTCACTTGAAAACACTACATAAACACTGTCAAGATGGGATTTCACTTGAAAACACTACATAAACACTGTCAAGATGGGATTTCACTTGAAAACACTACATAAACACTGTCAAGATGGGATTTCACTTGAAAACACTATATAAACACTGTCAAGATGGGATTTCACTTGAAAACACTACATAAACACTGTCAAGATGGGATTTCACTTGAAAACACTATATAAACACTGTCAAGATGGGATTTCACTTGAAAACACTACATAGAAACTGTTAATACGGGATTTCAATAGAAAACACTATATAAACACTGTCAAGATGGGATTTCACTTGAAAACACGACATAAACACTGTCAAGATGGGATTTCACTTGAAAACACTACATAAACACTGTCAAGATGGGATTTCACTTGAAAACACTACATAAACACTGTCAAGATGGGATTTCACTTGAAAACACTACATAAACACTGTCAAGATGGGATTTCACTTGAAAACACTACATAAACACTGTCAAGATGGGATTTCACTTGAAAACACTACATAAACACTGTCAAGATGGGATTTCACTTGAAAACACTACATAAACACTGTCAAGATGGGATTTCACTTGAAAACACTACATAAACACTGTCAAGATGGGATTTCACTTGAAAACACTATATAAACACTGTCAAGATGGGATTTCACTTGAAAACACTACATAAACACTGTCAAGATGGGATTTCACTTGAAAACACTATATAAACACTGTCAAGATGGGATTTCACTTGAAAACACTACATAGAAACTGTTAATACGGGATTTCAATAGAAAAATTATAAAAACAGTTGAAACACAGTTTCATTAAAACCACACACAAAACTGTTAAGTTCGTTTGTTACAACAAAGCTACACAAATGGCTATCGGTGTTCTGCCCACCACGAATATCGAAACCCGATTTCTAATACTGTAAGTCCACAGACATACTTCATTGCCACTAGGTGACGGAACTGTTAAGATTTCATTAGAAATCGCCACGTAAAACTGCTAAAACAAGGCTTGATTAAAAGTATACTACGTGAAAAAAGTTGAATTAAAAATATTTTTATTAATTCTAATTTAAAAACACTCCATAAATTATTAAAACTATTAAGAAACGCGCAACGCATAAGACGGTTAAAATTGGAATTTAGTTTCAAAAACCAAAAAAACGTGCACTACACGAAGATGGTTGTAATGGTTAAAACTGACTTAATTTAAAACACTATGTAAAGACGACGAAAATAAACCTTTTTAAACGAGAAATAAGTAACTACATAACCCTTTTAATAGTTACATTTTAATTCTTAATCAGATATTCGTTTAGCCCTTTTCTGAACTTATGCACTTGTTTATTTAGTTTGGTTTCTTTTGAAGTTCGCGCAAAGCTACTCGAGGGTTATCTGCGCTAGCCGTCCCTAATTTAGCAGTGTAAGACTAGAGGGAAGGAAGCTAGTGATCATCACCCACCGCCAACTCTTGGCGATTGACCATCACATTATATCGCTCCCACGCCTGAAAGGGCGAGCATGTTTGGTGCGACAGGGATTCGAACCCGCGACCCTCAGATTACAAGTCGAGTGCCTTGACCACCTGTTCCTGCCGGGCCGCCCCTATATATAAAAACAATCTGATTTGTGCTGGTACTTCAAGTACCGAATACCCGGCATGACCAGATGGATAAGGCTCTCAACTCGTAAGCTGAGTGTCCCGGGTTCGAACCCCGTCATACCAAACATACTTGCCCTTTCAGCCGTGAGAGTGTTATAATGTCACAGTTAATCTCGCTATTCGTTGGTAAAAGAGTAGCCCAAGAGTTGCCGGTGGGTGGTAATGACCAGCTGCCTTCCCTCTAGGCTTACACTGGAAAATGAGGAACGGCTATCGCAGATAGCCCTCGTGTAACTTTGCGCAAAATTCAAAACAAGCAATCAAGCACCGTACATTTTATAGTCTTTACTACGACTCTACAAATACAAACTAACAATTACACCAGATGGGGACTGTGTTGTTAATTTGTTGGATGACAAAACGGGTAATTCTCACATGAATGTATTCCTAATTTAATACAATGTTTTATTTATTTCTCTGACAATTGGAGATTCGTCGACGCATCTTATGTCACTTTTCAGGCCTGAAAGAAATCTGTCTGAAATAGAATTATTTACTTTAACTTTCTAAAATATTGATTAACTTGTATAATTAATTGAACTCGTGAGATTCGTCCTGTCTTGGACGAGTCAGTCTGCTGAACTTTGAAGTTTTATATCATGAATGGTTCCGTCCCGTTACCGCAAAATTGCGCTCGGTGCTTCGAGTGCGTTACGAGAACGGTAGTGAAATTCCAGTATTCGATTGGAGTAGCCAAGAGTTGGCGGCTGTTGTTATTGACTAAGTGCCTCCCTTCTAGCTTAATTTATCCAATTAAGGACCCACTAGCGATGACGTCTGAAACAATCAACGCTGACCAATGATGTGCGAGATGAGATATAACAAAGCAACATTTCTTGACACTAGAGGGAGTTGATTGATTTGGTTTGTTTTGAATTTCGCGCAAAGCTACTCAAGAGCTATCTGCGCTAGCCGTCCCTAATTTAGCAGTGTAAGACTAGAGGGAAGGAAGCTAGTGATCATTACCCACCGCCAACTCTTGGGCTACTCTTTTACCAACGAATAGTGGGATTGGCCGTACATTATAACGCCCCCATGGCTCAAAAGGACAAGCACGTTTGGTGCGACGGGGATTCGAGCCCTCGTATTACGAGTCGAGTGTCTTGACCACCTGGCCATGGGGGGCCTATTTTATTGTAATTAACAAACAGACTTACATAACTTATGATGACGATGAATCCACTTGAAGCGACAACAGACAAGTAAAGAAATTTTTTTTTCACAAAAAGGAAGTAAAAGAAAAGATGGTTGATATCAGTTCTAAAAAAACAATGTAAACAAGATGGTAGAGATGGCACTTCCATCATCCTTACATAATAGCACAGGCACACAGTGTAGTAGAATGTTAAACTGAGTTGTGATTGAATAGTTACATAAATATGTTGCTGTATATTAATTATTGCCTGTATTATCAGTACAGATTGTTTAAGTTGATATTAGCCGTCTGTACATTTACTTTCTTTTATGAAAAGTTTTTATTCACTTGTTTGCTTGTAGTTGTTTTTTAATGCAACGTTTGGACAGACGTAGGAAGACTCTATGATAAATACAATGAAGTTCCAAGTGTAATATTTATTGTTCATTTATTATTGGTTGGTAATTCATGTTTCACTCTATACTTAAGCCTTTTCACAGGAACACCAAGTTCTTGTGAGAAAATTAATTTCGAAGGGTAATGACAAGACTGTTTATACCAGAATCATGATTTATAATAATTAATATTAGGTATTAATGATACTTATCAAAGGATGTACTACATTTGAAACTACGTCACTTCACTGGAACTGGTGGATATCATTGTCTTAGTTTTACAGTTATAGTGTAACAAAAAAATCACACTTTTTACTGTCAAATTTACAGACAATACCTGAACTTCTGGCTTAGTCATCACATAGATATTGTTATAAAAGGAAACACTGTATAGTGTTGTAAGGTTATAATAACCTATTGAGGAGATAATGAAAATACTAGTTAGATGAACAACACGAATCGTCTTTAGATAGACAGTGCTGCTACCTGCCTGATGTAGAAAAGACGACCGATACGGGTACTCAAAACTTTTATTTACAACACAGCAGAAGTAACAACATTTCTACCTATTGTTACTGACGTCTTCACGACACGTGATCTGTGATTTTTTATTTTTTTTTGCAAATTTAATTGTTAACCTGAAGATGATCGATCTGAGGAGGTTAAAACGTAGTTACTTGTTCATTGTTTTCAACAATGTTTTTAACATTCATGCCATGTATCTCTAATATATATATATATATATAATTTTAATTACAGAACAATTAACTTAAGGTTACTTAGCAGATTATAAATGTAGAAACAAGTATACGAAACCAATTACGTATTTTAATTGGACAAACAAGAAAAACACATAAAACGGAATTTCAGGTTTATATTCTAGACAAAAATAAATTTGTAAAAAATTACATAACTTTAGATGTCTAATTCTTTTTATGGTTGTTTGGGAGACTTGTTTCTTTCATTTATAAAATTCATTACAATTCCAATAAATCTATAATTTTGTAACTTTTTATAATTATTTCTGGTAAGGCTAACAGCTTTCAAATCTACAGAATCTCCTTAGAGGTTAAAATTATTGAGAAAGACTGTTTCAGTTTTAAGTAGTTACCCTGTAGCTCTTCATCTTTAATGGAACAGAAGAAAAACGAGAGACATAGAATAGCTTGGAGGCAAATCATGAGATGTATCTAACATAATATGTCTCTGCTTTATCGTAATGAGTGTATTGTTTTTATTATTATAATTATTTCATGTCAGATGTGTTCAGAAGGGTTGTCATTGTGATGACTATCGTTAATTTATTTTACTCTATTGATTCTTAAGCCTATTATTATTTTATTTCACAACGTTGTTTCTTATGCCTATTATTATTTTAGTCTGTACTGTTTTCTTAAGCTTATAATCATTTTAGTTTCACTGTTATTTTTAAGCCTATTATTATTTTAGTTTGCACTGTTGTTTTCTTATATCTATTATTATTTTAGTCTACATTGTTATTTTCTTAAGCCTATAATCATTCTAGTTTACAGTCTTGTTTCCTTAAGCCTATTATTATTTTAGTTTGCTCTGTTGTTTATTAAGCCTATTATTATTTTAGTCTTCACTGTTATTTTCTTAAGCCTATTATTATTTTAGTTTACACTGTTGTTTCTTAAGCCTATTATTATCTAATTTTATACTGTTGTTTTTTTAAGCCTATTATTATTTTAGTCTACACTGTTAATTTCTTAAGCCTATTATTATTTTAGCTTACACTGTTATTTCTTAAGCCCATTATTATTTTATTTTACACTGTTGTTTTCTTATATCTATCATCACTTTAGTCTACACTGTTGTTGCCTTTACGGAATGAATATATCCTGAATGAGAGCTCTTCAACAACAATGTTTTTGTCGACTGTATTCTAATTAACATAATGTACAGACCAGTTATTATAAAATGGAGTAAATACCCATACTTTATTACCGTCGTTTTTGTATAAACTTCGGTATGATACATTCTACAGATAGTTGAAAATGCTGCCACCTATACATAAAATTCAGCGTTAGAAATTCTAAGAAATAAAAAGAAAATAATTTCACGGAAAAAATTTTGAATACGTGTGACTAAAACTCTCGACCTCAGTTTTAATGGATAGATCACTAACCTTCTGCCAGAACATACGTTCGAGTCTGACTCCGGCTCGACTAACACTTCATAAAACGCTACTGACCTTCCGTTACTGTTCAATAACCGTAAGATGGTTTTCGTTATTATTAGAGCATTACCTCTACTTTATCCCTTTTCACTCAGATTACGTAATTAAGTTATTAAAGCATTTACAATTAGTTGATGTGCCCCTTAAAAAGTTTTTCTTTCAAAGTATTGACACCCAGTTAGGTAAGGTGCTCTAACTATCTAACAAACTAGAGAGAAGACAGTTTCTCAACATTACACCATGTAAATTGTTGTGTTACTATCTTCTGGAAGAAGATTGAAAATTGTCCTTACACTTATAACACATTAATGGCTCGGAGTACAGAGCGTTTTGTTTTGCGAGAATGGGACACAAACACTGGACCTACAGATCAACACGCTGATCAATGAACCAAGAACGGTATTTTATAACTCGAACCTGACAAAGAATGATGTATCCAAACTACATTCAGTTGAAAAAGATTTTAACCGGCAATATTTTACCTTTTCTCTCTCTTCTTGATGTTATAAACCTGTCAGTTGTATTAAAGTTTTAACTGTAGGATGGTTTGTTGATAACATGTTAATGTCATTCCTTCCGACACCGGAGGTTATGTTTCCACCACTACGTTTATCAGTACAACTTCTCAGAAACGGCTGAAAGGATTCAGTCGAGAGCTGGTATACATCTGAACTATGACTAAACGTAAAAGAAAGTCGTTTTTGTAGGTTCAAGATCAAAGGGTAAGGTCATGAAAATAGGCAAAAGCTCTATATATTCACGTGTGTGTGGATATTCAACAACCAATAACAGTACGCATTCAGTGTGGATATTCAAGAACCAATAACAATACACATTGTGTGTGGATATTCAACAACCAATAACAATACACATTGTGTGTGGATAATCAAGAACCAATAACAATACACATTGTGTGTGGATAATCAAGAACCAATAACAATACACATTCTGTGTGGATAATCAAGAACCAATAAAAATACACACTGTGTGTTGATATTCAACAACCAATAACAATACACATTTTGTGTGGATATTCAATAACAAATAACAATACACATTGTGTGTGGATATTCAAAACCAATAACAATACACATTGTGTGTGGATAATCAATATCAAATAACAATACACATTGTGTGTGTGTGGATATTCAACAACCAATAACAATACACATTGTGTGTGGATATTCAATAACAAATAAAAATACACATTTTCGGTGTGGATATTCAATAAGCAATAACAATACACATTGTGTTTGTATATTTAAGAACCAATAACAATACATATTGTGTGTGGATATTAAATAACCAACAACAATACACATTGTGTGTGGATAATCAACAACCAATAACAATACACACTGTTTGTGGATATTCATCAACCAATAACAATACACATTGTGTGTGTGTGGATAATCAATAACCAATAACAATACACATTATGTTTGGATAATCAAGAACCATTAACAATACCCATTGTGTGTTGAAATTCAACAACCAATAACAATACACATTGTGTTTGTGTGGATATTCAACAACCAATAACAATACACATTGTGTGTGGATATTCAATAACCAATAACAACACACATTGTGTGTGGATATCAACAACCACTAATAATACACATTATGTGAGGATAATCAACAGCCAATAACAATACACATTGTGTATGGATATTCAACAATTAATGACAATACACATTTTGTGTGTGTGGATATTCAATAACAAATAACAATACACATTTTGTGTGGATATTCAATAACAAATAACAATACACATTGTGTGTGGATAATCAACAGCCAATAACAATACACATTGTGTGTGGATATTCAATAATTAATGACAATACACATTGTATGTGTGTGGATATTCAATAACAAATAACAATACACATTGTGTGTGGATATTCAACAACCAAAAACAATACACATTGTGTGTGGATAATCAACAACCAATAACAATACACATTGTGTATGGATATTCAACAATTAATGACAATACACATTGTGTGTGTGGATATTCAATAACGAATAACAATACACATTGTGTGTGGATAATCAAGAACCAATAACAATACACATTGTGTGTGGATATTCAACAACCAATAACAATACACATTGTGTGTGTGTAGATAATCAAAAACCAATAAAAATACACACTGTGTTTGGATAATCAAAAACCAATAACAATACACATTGTGTGTGTGTGGATATTCAATAACCAATAACAATACACATTGTGTTTGGATAATCAAGAACCAATAACAATACACATTGTGTATGTGGATATTCAACAACCAATAACAATACACATTGTGTGTGGATATTCAATAACCAATAACAATACACATTGTGTGTGGATATTCAACAACCAATAACAATACACATTGTGTGTGGATATTCAACAACCAATAACAATACACATTGTGTGTGTGGATATTCAATAACCAATAACAATACACATTGTGTGTGGATAATCAAGAACCAATAACAATACACATTGTGTGTGGATATTCAATAACCAATAACAATACACATTGTGTGTGGATATTCAATAACCAATAACAATACACATTGTGTGTGGATATTCAACAACCAATAACAATACACATTGTGTGTGGATATTCAACAACCAATAACAATACACATTGTGTGTGGATATTCAATAACCAATAACAATACACATTGTGTGTGGATAATCAAGAACAAATAACAATACACATTGTGTGTGGATATTCAAGAACCAATAACAATACACATTGTGTGTGGATAATCAAGAACCAATAACAACACACACTGTGTGTGGACATTCAACAACCAATAACAATACACATTGTGTGTGGATATTCAAAACCAATAACAGTACACACTGTGTGTGGATATTCAACAACCAATAACAATACACATTGTGTGTGAAAATTCAATAACCAATAACAATACACACTGTGTGTGGAAATTCAACAACCAATAACAATACACATTGTGTGTGTGCGGATATTCAATAACCAATAACAATACACATTGTGTGTGGATATTCAATAACAAAAACCAATACACATTGTGTGTGGATATTCAACAACCAATAACAATACACATTGTGTGTGGATAATAAACAGCCAATAACAATACACATTGTGTATGGATATTCAACAATTAATGACAATACACATTGTGTGTGTGGATATTCAATAACAAATAACAATACACATTGTGTGTGGATAATCAAAAACCAATAACAATACACATTGTGGGTGGATATTCAAGAACCAATAACAATACACATTGTGTGTATGTGGAAATTCAACAACCAATAACAATACACATTGTGTATGAATATTCAATGACCAATAACAATACTCACTGTTTGTGGATATTCAACAACCAATAACAATACACATTGTGTGTGTGTGGATATTCAATAACCAATAACAATACACACTGTGTTTGGATAATCAAGAACCAAAAACAATACACATTGTTTGTGTGTCGATATTAAACAACCAATAACAATACACATTGTGTGTGGATATTCAATAACCAATAAATATATACATTGTGTGTGGATATTCAACAACCAATAACAATAAACATTGTGTGTGAATATTCAACAACCAATAACAATACACATTGTGTGTGGAAATTCAACAACCAATAACAATACACATTGTGTGTGTGTGGATATTAAAAAACCAGTAACAATACACATTGTGTGTGGATATTCTATAACCATTAACAATACACATTGTGTGTGGATATTCAACAACCAATAACAACACACAATAGGTGTGTGTGTGGATATTCAACAACCAATAAAGTACACATTGTGTGTGGATATTCAAGAACCAATAACAATACACATTCTGTGTGGATAATCAAGAACAAATAAAAAAACACATTGTGTGTGGATAATCAACAACCAATAACAATACACATTGTGTCTAAATATTCAATAATTAATGACAATACACACTTTGTGTGGACATTCAACAACCAATAACAATACACATTGTGTGTGGATATTCAATAACCAATAACAACACACATTGTGTGTGGATATCAACAACCAATAACAACACACATTGTGTGTGGATATCAACAACCACTAATAATACACATTGTGTGTGGATATTCAATAACCAATAACAATACACACTGTGTGTGGAAATTCAACAACCAATCACAATACACATTGTGTGTATGTGGATATTCAAAAAGAAATAACAATACACATTGTGTGTGTGGATATTCAATAACCAATAACAATACACATTGTGTTTGGATAATCAAGAACCAATAACAATACACATTGTGTGTGGATAATCAAGAACCAAAAACAATACATATTCTGTGTGGATAATCAAAAACCAATAAAAATACACATTGTGTCTGGATAATCAAGAACCAATAACAATAAACATTCTGTGTGGATAATCAAGAACCAATAACAACACACACTGTGTGTAGACATTTAACAACCAATAACAATACACATTGTGTGTTGATATTCAATAACCAATAACAACACACATTGTGTGTGGATATCAACAACCACTAATAATACACATTGTGTGTGGATATTCAATAACCAATAACAATACACACTGTGTGTGGAAATTCAACAATTAATAACAATACACATTGTGTGTGTGCGGATATTCAATAACAAATAACAATACACATTTTGTGTGGATATTCAACAACCAAAAACAATACACATTGTGTGTGGATAATCAACAGCCAATAACAATACACATTGTGTGTGGATATTCAACAATTAATGACAATACACATTGTGTGTGTGGATATTCAATAACGAATAACAATACACATTGTGTGTGGATAATCAAGAACCAATAACAATACACATTGTGTGTGGATATCCAACAATTAATGACAATACACATTGTGTGTGTGTGGATATTCAATAACCAATAACAATAAACATTGTGTGTGAATATTCAATGACCAATAACAATACACATTGTGTGTGTAGATAATCACAAACCAATAAAAATACACACTGTGATTGGATAATCAAAAACCAATAACAATACACATTGTGTGTGGATAATCAAGAACGAATAACAATCACATTGTGGGTATGTGGATATTCAACAACCAATAACAATACACATTGTATGTGTGTGGATATTCAATAACCAATAACAATACACATTGTGTTTGGATAATCAAGAACCAATAACAATACACATTGTGTATGTGGATATTCAATAACCAATAACAATACACATTGTGTGTGGATATTCAAGAACCAATAACAATACACATTGTGTGTGGATATTCAATAACCAATAACAATACACATTGTGTGTGGATATTCAAAAACCAATAACAATACACATTGTGTGTGGATATTCAATAACCAATAACAATACACATTGTGTGTGGATATTCAACAATAAATAACAATACACATTGTGTGTGGATAATCAATAACCAATAACAATACACATTGTGTGTGGATATTCAACAACCAATAACAATACACATTGTGTGTGTGGATATTCAATAACCAATAACAATACACATTGTGTGTGGATATTCAAGAACCAATAACAATACACATTGTGTGTGGATATTCAACAACCAATAACAATACACATTGTGTGTGGATATTCAATAACCAATAACAATACACATTGTGTGTGGATATTCAACAACCAATAACAATACACATTGTGTGTGTGTGGATATTCAATAACCAATAACAATACACATTGTGTGTGGATATTCAATAACCAATAACAATACACATTGTGTGTGGATATTCAACAACCAATAACAATACACATTGTGTGTGGATAATCAACAACCAATAACAATACACATTGTGTGTGGATATTCAACAACCAATAACAATACACATTGTGTGTGTGGATATTCAATAACCAATAACAATACACATTGTGTGTGGATATTCAAAAACCAATAACAATACACATTGTGTGTGGATATTCAACAACCAATAACAATACACATTGTGTGTATGTGGATATTCAACAACCAATAACAATACACATTGTGTGTGGATATTCAATAACCAATAACAATACACATTGTGTGTGGATATTCAACAACCAATAACAATACACATTGTGTGTGTGTGGATATTCAAAAACCAATAACAATACACATTGTGTGTGGATATTCAACAACCAAAAACAATACACATAATGTGTGTGTGTGGATATTCAACAACCAATAACAATACACATTGTGTGTGGATATTCAACAACCAATAACAATACACATTGTGTGTGGATATTCAACAACCAATAACAATACACATTGTGTGTGGATAATCAAGAACCAATAACAATACACATTGTGTGTGGATATTCAAGAACCAATAACAATACACATTGTGTGTGGATATTCAACAACCAATAACAATACACATTGTGTGTGGATATTCAATAACCAATAACAATACACATTGTGTGTGGATATCAACAACCAATAACAATACACATTGTGTGTGGATATTCAATAACCAATAACAATACACACTGTGTGTGGATATTCAACAACCAATAACAATACACATTGTGTATGTGGATATTCAATAACCAATGACAATACACATTGTGTGGATAGTCAATAACAAATAACAATACACATTGTGTGTGGATATTCAACAACCAATAACAATACACAATGTGTGTGTGTGGATATTCAATAACCAATAACAATACACATTGTGTGTGGATATTCAAGAACCAATAACAATACACATTGTGTGTGGATATTCAACAACCAATAACAATACACATTGTGTGTGGATATTCAATAACCAATAACAATACACATTGTGTGTGGATAATCAAGAACCAATAACAATACACATTGTGTGTGGATATTCAACAACCAATAACAATACACATTGTGTGTGGATATTCAACAACCAATAACAATACACATTGTGTGTGTGGATATTCAACAACCAATAACAATACACATTGTGTGTGGATATTCAATAACCAATAACAATACACATTGTGTGTGGATATTCAATAACCAATAACAATACACATTGTGTGTGGATATTCAACAACCAATAACAATACACATTGTGTGTGGATATTCAATAACCAATAACAATACACATTGTGTGTGGATATTCAATAACCAATAACAATACACATTGTGTGTGGATATTCAACAACCAATAACAATACACATTGTGTGTGGATATTCAACAACCAATAACAATACACATTGTGTGTGGATATTCAACAACCAATAACAATACACATTGTGTGTGTGGATATTCAATAACCAATAACAATACACATTGTGTGTGGATATTCAACAACCAATAACAATACACATTGTGTGTGGATATTCAACAACCAATAACAATACACATTGTGTGTGGATATTCAACAACCAATAACAATACACATTGTGTGTGGATATTCAATAACCAATAACAATACACATTGTGTGTGGATATTCAACAACCAATAACAATACACATTGTGTGTGGATATTCAACAACCAATAACAATACACATTGTGTGTGTGGATATTCAATAACCAATAACAATAAACATTGTGTGTGGATATTCAATAACCAATAACAATACACATTGTGTGTGGATATTCAACAACCAATAACAATACACATTGTTGTGTGTGGATATTCAATAACCAATAACAATACACATTGTGTGTGGATATTCAACAACCAATAACAATACACATTGTGTGTGTGGATATTCAACAACCAATAACAATACACATTGTGTGTGGATATTCAAGAACCAATAACAATACACATTGTGTGTGGATATTCAACAACCAATAACAATACACATTGTGTGTGGATATTCAACAACCAATAACAATACACATTGTGTGTGGATATTCAATAACCAATAACAATACACATTGTGTGTGGATATTCAACAACCAATAACAATACACATTGTGTGTGGATATTCAATAACCAATAACAATACACATTGTGTGTGGATATTCAACAACCAATAACAATACACATTGTGTGTGGATATTCAATAACCAATAACAATACACATTGTGTGTGGATATTCAACAACCAATAACAATACACATTGTGTGTGGATATTCAATAACCAATAACAATACACATTGTGTGTGGATATTCAATAACCAATAACAATACACATTGTGTGTGGATATTCAACAACCAATAACAATACACATTGTGTGTGTGGATATTCAATAACCAATAACAATACACATTGTGTGTGGATAATCAAGAACCAATAACAATACACATTGTGTGTGGATATTCAACAACCAATAACAATACACATTGTGTGTGTGGATATTCAATAACCAATAACAATACACATTGTGTGTGGATATTCAAGAACCAATAACAATACACATTGTGTGTGGATATTCAACAACCAATAACAATACACATTGTGTGTGGATATTCAACAACCAATAACAATACACATTGTGTGTGGATATTCAACAACCAATAACAATACACATTGTGTGTGGATATTCAATAACCAATAACAATACACATTTGTGTGTGGATATTCAATAACCAATAACAATACACATTGTGTGTGGATATTCAACAACCAATAACAATACACATTGTGTGTGGATATTCAATAACCAATAACAATACACATTGTGTGTGTGGATATTCAATAACCAATAACAATACACATTGTGTGTGGATATTCAACAACCAATAACAATACACATTGTGTGTGGATATTCAATAACCAATAACAATACACATTGTGTGTGGATATTCAACAACCAATAACAATACACATTGTGTGTGTGGATATTCAATAACCAATAACAATACACATTGTGTGTGGATATTCAACAACCAATAACAATACACATTGTGTGTGGATATTCAACAACCAATAACAATACACATTGTGTGTGGATATTCAACAACCAATAACAATACACATTGTGTGTGGATATTCAATAACCAATAACAATACACATTGTGTGTGGATATTCAACAACCAATAACAATACACATTTTGTGTGGATATTCAACAACCAATAACAATACACATTGTGTGTGTGTGGATATTCAATAACCAATAACAATACACATTGTGTGTGGATATTCAACAACCAATAACAATACACATTGTGTGTGGATATTCAACAACCAATAACAATACACATTGTGTGTGGATATTCAACAACCAATAACAATACACATGTGTGTGTGGATATTCAATAACCAATAACAATACACATTGTGTGTGTGGATATTCAATAACCAATAACAATACACATTGTGTGTGGATAATCAAGAACCAATAACAATACACATTGTGTGTGGATATTCAACAACCAATAACAATACACATTGTGTGTGGATATTCAATAACCAATAACAATACACATTGTGTGTGGATATTCAATAACCAATAACAATACACATTTGTGTGTGGATATTCAATAACCAATAACAATACACATTGTGTGTGGATATTCAACAACCAATAACAATACACATTGTGTGTGGATATTCAACAACCAATAACATACACATTGTGTGTGGATATTCAACAACCAATAACAATACACATTGTGTGTGTGGATATTCAAGAACCAATAACAATACACATTGTGTGTGGATAATCAAGAACCAATAACAATACACATTGTGTGTGGATATTCAACAACCAATAACAATACACATTGTGTGTGGATATTCAACAACCAATAACAATACACATTGTGTGTGGATAATCAAGAACCAATAACAATACACATTGTGTGTGGATATTCAACAACCAATAACAATACACATTGTGTGTGGATATTCAACAACCAATAACAATACACATTGTGTGTGGATATTCAATAACCAATAACAATACACATTGTGTGTGGATATTCAACAACCAATAACAATACACATTGTGTGTGGATAATCAAGAACCAATAACAATACACATTGTTTGTGTGTGGATATTCAACAACCAATAACAATACACATTGTGTGTGGATATTCAATAACCAATAACAATACACATTGTGTGTGGATATTCAACAACCAATAACAATACACATTGTGTGTGGATATTCAATAACCAATAACAATACACATTGTGTGTGGATATTCAACAACCAATAACAATACACATTGTGTGTGTGGATATTCAACAACCAATAACAATACACAATGTGTGTGTGTGGATATTCAATAACCAATAACAATACACATTGTGTGTGGATAATCAAGAACCAATAACAATACACATTGTGTGTGGATATTCAACAACCAATAACAATACACATTGTGTGTGGATATTCAATAACCAATAACAATACACAATGTGTGTGTGTGGATATTCAACAACCAATAACAATACACATTGTGTGTGGATATTCAACAACCAATAACAATACACATTGTGTGTGTGGATATTCAACAACCAATAACAATACACATTGTGTGTGGATATTCAAGAACCAATAACAATACACATTGTGTGTGGATATTCAACAACCAATAACAATACACATTGTGTGTGGATATTCAACAACCAATAACAATACACATTGTGTGTGTGGATATTCAACAACAAATAACAATACACATTGTGTGTGTGGATATTCAATAACCAATAACAATACACATTGTGTGTGGATATTCAAGAACCAATAACAATACACATTGTGTGTGGATATTCAATAACCAATAACAATACACATTGTGTGTGGATATTCAACAACCAATAACAATACACATTGTGTGTGGATATTCAACAACCAATAACAATACACATTGTGTGTGGATATTCAACAACCAATAACAATACACATTGTGTGTGGATATTCAATAACCAATAACAATACACATTGTGTGTGGATATTCAACAACCAATAACAATACACATTGTGTGTGGATATTCAACAACCAATAACAATACACATTGTGTGTGGATATTCAATAACCAATAACAATACACATTGTGTGTGTGTGGATATTCAATAACCAATAACAATACACATTGTGTGTGGATATTCAACAACCAATAACAATACACATTGTGTGTGTGTGGATATTCAATAACCAATAACAATACACATTGTGTGTGTGGATATTCAAGAACCAATAACAATACACATTGTGTGTGTGGATATTCAACAACCAATAACAATACACATTGTGTGTGGATATTCAACAACCAATAACAATACACATTGTGTGTGGATATTCAACAACCAATAACAATACACATTGTGTGTGGATATTCAATAACCAATAACAATACACATTGTGTGTGGATATTCAATAACCAATAACAATACACATTGTGTGTGGATATTCAAGAACCAATAACAATACACATTGTGTGTGGATATTCAATAACCAATAACAATACACATTGTGTGTGGATATTCAACAACCAATAACAATACACATTGTGTGTGGATATTCAACAACCAATAACAATACACATTGTGTGTGGATATTCAATAACCAATAACAATACACATTGTGTGTGGATATTCAACAACCAATAACAATACACATTGTGTGTGGATATTCAACAACCAATAACAATACACATTGTGTGTGGATATTCAACAACCAATAACAATACACATTGTGTGTGGATAATCAAGAACCAATAACAATACACATTGTGTGTGGATATTCAACAACCAATAACAATACACATTGTGTGTGGATATTCAACAACCAATAACAATACACATTGTGTGTGGATATTCAATAACCAATAACAATACACATTGTGTGTGGATATTCAATAACCAATAACAATACACATTGTGTGTGGATATTCAACAACCAATAACAATACACATTGTGTTTGGATATTCAAGAACCAATGACAATACACATTGTGTGTGGATATTCAATAACCAATAACAATACACATTGTGTGTGTGGATATTCAACAACCAATAACAATACACATTGTGTGTGGATATTCAATAACCAATAACAATACACATTGTGTGTGGATATTCAACAACCAATAACAATACACATTGTGTGTGGATATTCAACAACCAATAACAATACACATTGTGTGTGTGGATATTCAATAACCAATAACAATACACATTGTGTGTGGATATTCAACAACCAATAACAATACACATTGTGTGTGTGGATATTCAAAAACCAATAACAATACACATTGTGTGTGGATATTCAACAACCAATAACAATACACATTGTGTGTGGATATTCAATAACCAATAACAATACACATTGTGTGTGGATATTCAACAACCAATAACAATACACATTGTGTGTGTGTGGATATTCAATAACCAATAACAATACACATTGTGTGTGGATATTCAATAACCAATAACAATACACATTGTGTGTGGATATTCAACAACCAATAACAATACACATTGTGTGTGGATATTCAATAACCAATAACAATACACATTGTGTGTGGATATTCAATAACCAATAACAATACACATTGTGTGTGGATATTCAACAACCAATAACAATACACATTGTGTGTGGATATTCAACAACCAATAACAATACACATTGTGTGTGGATATTCAATAACCAATAACAATACACATTGTGTGTGGATATTCAATAACCAATAACAATACACATTGTGTGTGGATATTCAACAACCAATAACAATACACATTGTGTGTGGATAATCAAGAACCAATAACAATACACATTGTGTGTGTGTGGATATTCAACAACCAATAACAATACACATTGTGTGTGGATATTCAACAACCAATAACAATACACATTGTGTGTGGATATTCAATAACCAATAACAATACACATTGTGTGTGGATATTCAATAACCAATAACAATACACATTGTGTGTGGATATTCAACAACCAATAACAATACACATTGTGTGTGGATATTCAACAACCAATAACAATACACATTGTGTGTGGATATTCAACAACCAATAACAATACACATTGTGTGTGTGTGGATATTCAACAACCAATAACAATACACATGTGTGTGTGGATATTCAACAACCAATAACAATACACATTGTGTGTGGATATTCAACAACCAATAACAATACACATTTGTGTGTGGATATTCAACAACCAATAACAATACACATTGTGTGTGGATAATCAACAACCAATAACAATACACATTGTGTGTGTGGATATTCAATAACCAATAACAATACACATTGTGTGTGGATATTCAATAACCAATAACAATACACATTGTGTGTGGATATTCAATAACCAATAACAATACACATTGTGTGTGGATATTCAACAACCAATAACAATACACATTGTGTGTGGATATTCAACAACCAATAACAATACACATTGTGTGTGGATATTCAACAACCAATAACAATACACATTGTGTGTGTGTGGATATTCAATAACCAATAACAATACACATTGTGTGTGGATAATCAAGAACCAATAACAATACACATTGTGTGTGGATATTCAACAACCAATAACAATACACATTGTGTGTGGATATTCAACAACCAATAACAATACACATTGTGTGTGGATATTCAATAACCAATAACAATACACATTGTGTGTGGATATTCAACAACCAATAACAATACACATTGTGTGTGGATATTCAACAACCAATAACAATACACATTGTGTGTGGATATTCAACAACCAATAACAATACACATGTGTGTGTGGATATTCAATAACCAATAACAATACACATTGTGTGTGGATATTCAATAACCAATAACAATACACATTGTGTGTGGATATTCAACAACCAATAACAATACACATTGTGTGTGGATATTCAATAACCAATAACAATACACATTGTGTGTGGATATTCAATAACCAATAACAATACACATTGTGTGTGGATATTCAATAACCAATAACAATACACATTGTGTGTGGATATTCAACAACCAATAACAATACACATTGTGTGTGTGGATATTCAATAACCAATAACAATACACATTGTGTGTGGATATTCAATAACCAGTAACAATACTCATTGTGTGTGTGGATATTAAAAAACCAATAACAATACACATTGTGTGTGGATATTCTACAACCAATAACAACACACATTGTGTGTGGATATTCAACAACCAATAACAATACACAATGTGTGTGTGTGGATATTCAATAACCAATAACAATACACATTGTGTGTGGATAATCAAGAACCAATAACAATACACATTGTGTGTGGATATTCAACAACCAATAACAATACACATTGTGTGTGGATATTCAACAACCAATAACAATACACATTGTGTGTGGATAACCAAGAACCAATAACAATACACATTGTGTGTGTGGATATTCAACAACAAATAACAATACACATTGTGTGTGTGGATATTCAATAACCAATAACAATACACATTGTGTGTGGATATTCAATAACCAATAACAATACACATTGTGTGTGTGTGGATATTCAACAACCAATAACAATACACATTGTGTGTGGATATTCAATAACCAATAACAATACACATTGTGTGTGGATATTCAATAACCAATAACAATACACATTGTGTGTGGATATTCAACAACCAATAACAATACACATTGTGTGTGGATATTCAATAACCAATAACAATACACATTTGTGTGTGGATATTCAATAACCAATAACAATACACATTGTGTGTGGATATTCAACAACCAATAACAATACACATTGTGTGTGGATATTCAATAACCAATAACAATACACATTGTGTGTGGATATTCAATAACCAATAACAATACACATTGTGTGTGGATATTCAACAACCAATAACAATACACATTGTGTGTGGATATTCAACAACCAATAACAATACACATTGTGTGTGGATATTCAATAACCAATAACAATACACATTGTGTGTGGATATTCAACAACCAATAACAATACACATTGTGTGTGGATATTCAATAACCAATAACAATACACATTGTGTGTGGATATTCAACAACCAATAACAATACACATTGTGTGTGGATATTCAACAACCAATAACAATACACATTGTGTGTGTGTGGATATTAAAAACCAATAACAATACACATTGTTTGTGGATATTCTATAACCAATAACAATACACATTGTGTGTGGATATTCAACAACCAATAACAATACACATTGTGTGTGGATATTCAACAACCAATAACAATACACATTGTGTGTGGATATTCAATAACCAATAACAATACACATTGTGTGTGGATATTCAATAACCAATAACAATACACATTGTGTGTGGATATTCAACAACCAATAACAATACACATTGTGTGTGGATATTCAATAACCAATAACAATACACATTGTGTGTGGATATTCAATAACCAATAACAATACACACCGTGTGTGTGTGGATATTCAACAACCAATAACAATACACATTGTGTGTGGATATTCAATAACCAATAACAATACACATTGTGTGTGGATATTCAACAACCAATCACATTGTGTGTGGATATTCAACAACCAATAACAATACACATTGTGTGTGGATATTCAATAACCAATAACAATACACATTGTGTGTTGTGTGTGGATATTCAACAACCAATAACAATACACATTGTGTGTGTGTGGATATTAAAAAACCAATAACAATACACATTGTGTGTGGATATTCTATAACCAATAACAATACACATTGTGTGTGGATATTCAACAACCAATAACAATACACATTGTGTGTGGATATTCAACAACCAATAACAATACACATTGTGTGTGGATATTCAATAACCAATAACAATACACATTGTGTGTGGATATTCAACAACCAATAACAATACACATTGTGTGTGGATATTCAATAACCAATAACAATACACATTGTGTGTGGATATTCAATAACCAATAACAATACACATTGTGTGTGGATATTCAACAACCAATAACAATACACATTGTGTGTGGATATTCAACAACCAATAACAATACACATTGTGTGTGGATATTCAATAACCAATAACAATACACATTGTGTGTGGATATTCAATAACCAATAACAATACACATTGTGTGTGTGGATATTCAATAACCAATAACAATACACATTGTGTGTGGATATTCAACAACCAATAACAATACACATTGTGTGTGGATATTCAACAACCAATAACAATACACATTGTGTGTGTGGATATTCAATAACCAATAACAATACACATTGTGTGTGGATAATCAAGAACCAATAACAATACACATTGTGTGTGGATATTCAACAACCAATAACAATACACATTGTGTGTGGATATTCAACAACCAATAACAATACACATTGTGTGTGGATATTCAACAACCAATAACAATACACATTGTGTGTGGATATTCAACAACCAATAACAATACACATTGTGTGTGGATATTCAACAACCAATAACAATACACATTGTGTGTGGATATTCAATAACCAATAACAATACACATTGTGTGTGGATATTCAATAACCAATAACAATACACATTGTGTGTGGATATTCAACAACCAATAACAATACACATTGTGTGTGGATATTCAATAACCAATAACAATACACATTGTGTGTGGATATTCAATAACCAATAACAATACACATGTGTGTGTGGATATTCAACAACCAATAACAATACACATTGTGTGTGTGTGGATATTCAATAACCAATAACAATACACATTGTGTGTGGATATTCAATAACCAATAACAATACACATTGTGTGTGGATATTCAACAACCAATAACAATACACATTGTGTGTGGATATTCAACAACCAATAACAATACACATTGTGTGTGGATATTCAACAACCAATAACAATACACATTGTGTGTGGATATTCAACAACCAATAACAATACACATTGTGTGTGTGGATATTCAATAACCAATAACAATACACATTGTGTGTGTGGATATTCAACAACCAATAACAATACACATTGTGTGTGGATATTCAACAACCAATAACAATACACATTGTGTGTGGATATTCAATAACCAATAACAATACACATTGTGTGTGGATATTCAACAACCAATAACAATACACATTGTGTGTGGATATTCAACAACCAATAACAATACACATTGTGTGTGGATATTCAATAACCAATAACAATACACATTGTGTGTGGATATTCAACAACCAATAACAATACACATTGTGTGTGGATATTCAACAACCAATAACAATACACATTGTGTGTGGATATTCAATAACCAATAACAATACACATTGTGTGTGGATATTCAATAACCAATAACAATACACATTGTGTGTGGATATTCAACAACCAATAACAATACACATTGTGTGTGGATATTCAACAACCAATAACAATACACATTGTGTGTGTGGATATTCAATAACCAATAACAATACACATTGTGTGTGGATATTCAATAACCAATAACAATACACACATTGTGTGTGGATATTCAACAACCAATAACAATACACATTGTGTGTGGATATTCAACAACCAATAACAATACACATTGTGTGTGGATATTCAACAACCAATAACAATACACATTGTGTGTGGATATTCAATAACCAATAACAATACACATTGTGTGTGGATATTCAACAACCAATAACAATACACATTGTGTGTGGATATTCAACAACCAATAACAATACACATTGTGTGTGGATATTCAACAACCAATAACAATACACATTGTGTGTGTGGATATTCAACAACCAATAACAATACACATTGTGTGTGGATATTCAATAACCAATAACAATACACATTGTGTGTGGATATTCAATAACCAATAACAATACACATTGTGTGTGGATATTCAATAACCAATAACAATACACATTGTGTGTGGATATTCAACAACCAATAACAATACACATTGTGTGTGGATATTCAACAACCAATAACAATACACATTGTGTGTGGATATTCAATAACCAATAACAATACACATTGTGTGTGGATATTCAACAACCAATAACAATACACATTGTGTGTGGATATTCAACAACCAATAACAATACACATTGTGTGTGGATATTCAATAACCAATAACAATACACATTGTGTGTGGATATTCAATAACCAATAACAATACACATTGTGTGTGGATATTCAACAACCAATAACAATACACATTGTGTGTGGATATTCAACAACCAATAACAATACACATTGTGTGTGGATATTCAACAACCAATAACAATACACATTGTGTGTGGATATTCAACAACCAATAACAATACACATGTGTGTGTGGATATTCAATAACCAATAACAATACACATGTGTGTGTGGATATTCAATAACCAATAACAATACACATTGTGTGTGGATATTCAACAACCAATAACAATACACATTGTGTGTGGATATTCAACAACCAATAACAATACACATTGTGTGTGTGGATATTCAATAACCAATAACAATACACATTGTGTGTGGATATTCAACAACCAATAACAATACACATTGTGTGTGGATATTCAATAACCAATAACAATACACATTGTGTGTGGATATTCAACAACCAATAACAATACACATTGTGTGTGGATATTCAACAACCAATAACAATACACATTGTGTGTGGATATTCAATAACCAATAACAATACACATTGTGTGTGGATATTCAACAACCAATAACAATACACATTGTTTGTGGATATTCAACAACCAATAACAATGTGTGTGGATATTCAACAACCAATAACAATACACATTGTGTGTGGATATTCAACAACCAATAACAATACACATTGTGTGTGGATATTCAATAACCAATAACAATACACATTGTGTGTGGATATTCAATAACCAATAACAATACACATTGTGTGTGTGTGGATATTCAACAACCAATAACAATACACACTGTGTGTGGATATTCAACAACCAATAACAATACACATTGTGTGTGGATATTCAACAACCAATAACAATACACATTGTGTGTGGATATTCAACAACCAATAACAATACACATTGTGTGTGGATATTCAACAACCAATAACAATACACATTGTGTGTGGATATTCAACAACCAATAACAATACACATTGTGTGTGGATATTCAAAAACCAATAACAATACACATTGTGTGTGGATATTCAACAACCAATAACAATACACATTGTGTGTGGATATTCAACAACCAATAACAATACACAATGTGTGTTTGTGGATATTCAATAACCAATAACAATACACATTGTGTGTGGATATTCAACAACCAATAACAATACACATTGTGTGTGGATATTCAACAACCAATAACAATACACATTGTGTGTGGATATTCAACAACCAATAACAATACACATTGTGTGTGGATATTCAATAACCAATAACAATACACATTGTGTGTGGATATTCAATAACCAATAACAAATACATTGTGTGTGTGTGGATATTCAATAACCAATAACAATACACATTGTGTGTGGATATTCAACAACCAATAACAATACACATTGTGTGTGGATATTCAATAACCAATAACAATACACATTGTGTGTGGATATTCAACAACCAATAACAATACACATTGTGTGTGGATATTCAACAACCAATAACAATACACATTGTGTGTGGATATTCAACAACCAATAACAATGCACATTGTGTGTGGATAATCAATAACCAATAACAATACACATTGTGTGTGGATATTCAATAACCAATAACAATACACATTGTGTGTGGATATTCAACAACCAATAACAATACACATTGTGTGTGGATATTCAACAACCAATAACAATACACATTGTGTGTGGATATTCAATAACCAATAACAATACACACAATGTGTGGATATTCAATAACCAATGACAATGCACATTGTGTGTGGATATTCAACAACCAATAACAATACACATTTGTGTGTGGATATTCAATAACCAATAACAATACACATTGTGTGTGGATATTCAACAACCAATAACAATACACATTTTGTGTGTGGATATTCAATAACCAATAACAATACACATTGTGTGTGGATATTCAATAACCAATAACAATACACATTGTGTGTGGATATTCAACAACCAATAACAATACACATTGTGTGTGGATATTCAACAACCAATAACAATACACATTGTGTGTGGATATTCAACAACCAATAACAATACACATTGTGTGTGGATATTCAACAACCAATAACAATACACATTGTGTGTGGATATTCAATAACCAATAACAATACACATTGTGTGTGGATATTCAACAACCAATAACAATACACATTGTGTGTGGATATTCAATAACCAATAACAATACACATTGTGTGTGGATATTCAACAACCAATAACAATACACATTGTGTGTGTGGATATTCAATAACCAATAACAATACACATTGTGTGTGGATATTCAACAACCAATAACAATACACATTGTGTGTGTGTGTGTGGATATTCAACAACCAATAACAATACACATTGTGTGTGGATATTCAATAACCAATAACAATACACATTGTGTGTGGATATTCAACAACCAATAACAATACACATTGTGTGTGGATATTCAATAACCAATAACAATACACATTGTGTGTGGATATTCAAGAACCAATAACAATACACATTGTGTGTGGATATTCAATAACCAATAACAATACACATTGTGTGTGTGTGGATATTCAATAACCAATAACAATACACATTGTGTGTGGATATTCAACAACCAATAACAATACACATTGTGTGTGGATATTCAACAACCAATAACAATACACATTGTGTGTGGATATTCAACAACCAATAACAATACACATTGTGTGTGGATATTCAACAACCAATAACAATACACATTGTGTGTGGATATTCAACAACCAATAACAATACACATTGTGTGTGGATATTCAACAACCAATAACAATACACATTGTGTGTGGATATTCAAGAACCAATAAAAATACACCCTGTGTGTGGATATTCAATAACCAATAACAATACACACTGTGTGTGGATATTCAAGAACCAATAACAATACACATTGTGTGTGGATATTCAATAACAAATTACAATACACACCGTGTGTATGTGGATATTCAACAACCAATAACAATACACATTGTGTATGTGGATATTCAATAACCAATGACAATACACATTGTGTGGATAGTCAATAACAAATAACAATACACAATGTGTGTGGATATTCAATAACCAATAACAATACACATTTGTGTGTGGATATTCAACAACCAATAACAATACACATTGTGTGTGGATATTCAATAACCAATAACAATACACATTGTGTGTGGATATTCAATAACCAATAACAATACACATTGTGTGTGGATATTCAACAACCAATAACAATACACATTGTGTGTGGATAATCAATAACCAATAACAATACACATTGTGTGTGGATATTCAATAACCAATAACAATACACATTGTGTGTGGATATTCAACAACCAATAACAATACACATTGTGTGTGGATATTCAACAACCAATAACAATACACATTGTGTGTGGATATTCAATAACCAATAACAATACACATTGTGTGTGGATATTCAACAACCAATAACAATACACATTGTGTGTGGATATTCAACAACCAATAACAATACACATTGTGTGTGGATATTCAACAACCAATAACAATACACATTGTGTGTGGATATTCAACAACCAATAACAATACACATTGTGTGTGGATATTCAACAACCAATAACAATACACATTGTGTGTGGATATTCAACAACCAATAACAATACACATTGTGTGTGGATATTCAACAACCAATAACAATACACATTGTGTGTGGATATTCAATAACCAATAACAATACACATTGTGTGTGGATATTCAACAACCAATAACAATACACATTGTGTGTGGATAATCAAGAACCAATAACAATACACACTGTGTGTCAATATTGAACAACCAATAACAATACATTCTGTATGTGGATATTCGACAACCAATAACAATACACATTGTGTGTGGATATTTAACAACCAATAACAATACACATTGTGTGTGGATATTCAATAACCAATAACAATACACATTGTGTGTGGATATTCAATAACCAATAACAATACACATTGTGTGTGGATATTCAACAACCAATAACAATACACATTGTGTGTGTATAACCAGGAACCATTAACAATACACATTTTGTGTATGTGGATATTCAACAACAAATAACAATACACATTGTGTGTGTGGATATTCAACAACCAATAACAATACACATTGTGTGTGGATATTCAACAACCAATAACAATACACATTTTGTGTGTGGATATTCAACAACCAATAACAATACACATTGTGTGTGGATATTCAATAACCAATAACAATACACATTGTGTGTGGATATTCAACAACCAATAACAATACACATTGTGTGTGGATATTCAACAACCAATAACAATACACACTGTGTGTAGATATTCAATAACCAATAACAATACACATTGTGTGTGGATATTCAACAACCAATAACAATACACATTGTGTGTGTGGATATTCAATAACCAATAACAATACACATTGTTGTGTGTGGATATTCAATAACCAATAACAATACACATTGTGTGTGTGGATATTCAACAACCAATAACAATACACATTGTGTGTGGATATTCAACAACCAATAACAATACACATTGTTGTGTGGATATTCAATAACAACCAATAACAATACACATTGTGTGTGTGGATATTCAATAACCAATAACAATACACATTGTGTGTGGATATTCAATAACCAATAACAATACACATTGTGTGTGTGGATATTCAATAAACCAATAACAATACACATTGTGTGTGGATATTCAACAACCAATAACAATACACATTGTGTGTGGATATTCAACAACCAATAACAATACACATTGTGTGTGGATATTCAACAACCAATAACAATACACATTGTTTGTGGATATTCAATAACCAATAACAATACACATTGTGTGTGGATATTCAACAACCAATAACAATACACATTTGTGTGTGGATATTCAACAACCAATAACAATACACATTGTGTGTGTGTTGATATTCAATAACCAATAACAATACACTGTGTATGTGGATATTCAACAACCAATAACAATACACATTGTGTGTGGATATTCAATAACCAATAACAATACACATTGTGTGTGGATATTCAATAACCAATAACAATACACATTGTGTGTGGATATTCAATAACCAATAACAATACACATTGTGTGTGTGTGGATATTCAACAACCAATAACAATACACATTGTGTGTGGATATTCAATAACCAATAACAATACACACATTGTGTGTGGATATTCAACAACCAATAACAATACACATTGTGTGTGGATATTCAATAACCAATAACAATACACATTGTGTGTGGATATTCAACAACCAATAACAATACACATTTGTGTTGTGTGGATATTCAAAACCAATAACAATACACATTTGTGTGGATATTCAATAACCAATAACAATACACATTGTGTGTGGATATTCAATAACCAATAACAATACACATTGTGTGTGGATATTCAACAACCAATAACAATACACATTGTGTGTGGATATTCAATTCAACCAATAACAATACACATTGTGTGTGGATATTCAACAACCAATAACAATACACATTGTTATTGTGTGGATATTCAATAACCAATAACAATACACATTGTGTGTGGATATTCAACAACCAATAACAATACACATTGTGTGTGTGGATATTCAACTGTGTGTGGAATTCAACAATAACAATACACATTGTGTGTGGATATTCAAGAACCAATAACAATACACATTGTGTGTGGATATTCAACAAACCAATAACAATAACAATACATTGTGTGTGGATATTCAACCATAAATAACCAATAACAATACACATTGTGTGTGTGGATATTCAACAACCAACATAACACACTGTGTTTGGATATTCAATAACCAATAACAATACACATTGTGTGTGGATATTCAACAACCAATAACAATACACATTGTGTGTGGATATTCAATAACCAATAACAATACACATTGTGTGTGGATATTCAACAACCAATAACAATACACATTGTGTGTGGATATTCAAAAACCAATAACAATACACATTGTGTGTGGATATTCAATAACCAATAACAATACACACTTGTGTGTGTGGATATTCAATAACCAATAACAATACACATTGTGTGTGGATATTCATAACCAATAACAATACAATAACAATACACATACACATTGTGTGTGTGGATATTCAACAACCAATAAGGTATACACATTGTGTGTGGATATTCAACAACCAATAACAATACACATTGTGTGTGGATAATCAATAACCAATAACAATACACATGTGTGTGTATATTCAATAACCAATAAC